>NC_057936.1:66652367-66669867 GCF_018555375.3 Anguilla rostrata
TATAATGGCATCCTTTTGGCCTTCCCAGCTACAGCACAATGCCTCGAGGATTTGCAATGCGAAGTGTTTTATGTAACATGTTACCTGAAGGAAACGTTGGCAGTGGCGTGTCCCTCGTTTAATGCAAGCATTATCATTTTAACAGAGTACCGTGTTCTTTTTATCAGCGTTGTGGTGCCCATTAGGATCCTGATCTGCGATAAGCCTGGGTGGGATATTGGCACAGGGGAGCTCTGATTAGGGCCTCTCAGCTGAGCCCTGACTCCACCTGCTCGTCCAGCCCAGCTCCGATAACCCGTTCAATCAAAGGCAATAAAACAATCTGCGCTGTTGCAAAAAATAAATAAATAAAAATAAAATTAAAAAATAGTGGAGAAAAAAGAGAGTAGAATTGAGCGAGTTAAAGTGTGAATGTTCTGATAGAGAAGGTAATCATCAGCCTGGCGTGGCCGTAAAAGCTCGCAGGTTCAGCAGGTTTGTTGCTGTAAATGACATCCAGGGCACCGTAGTGCTTCCCCCTCAGAACGCAGCAGCTGGAGGCTCAGAGCCAGCCTGATGCTAACTCCAGGGAGCCTTCACCTGAGCTGGCCTTGACCCCAGCGAACAGCACAAGCACCCGGTGCCTCGAAGGCGAGTGATTGGGTGTTGGTATGACGCCAGCTCGTTCACCCTCACACGGAAAGGTTCTGAGAACACAGCGGGGGACGGCAGTGTGTGTGTCTTAAATTAGCATGCTGAAGCATGCAGTCTATGTGACACGACGCATGCATCATCTCAGCCTGGTGTGATATCCATCCATCCATCCATCCATCCATCCATTATTTGTACCCGCTTATGCTGAGCAGGGTCATGGGGGGTGCTGGAGCCTATCCCAGCATGCATTTGGCGAGAGGCAGGAATACACCCTGGACAGGCCACCAATCTATTGCAGGGCTATATATACAGTAGTAGCTCTTCCAGTAGGACATGTCCACCATCAACTGCAGTTCTCTTCCTTGTCCGACCTGTACGTTGTTTATTTCTGTGTACACCGGTGGTTTCTTACTTTTTAGAGACTTTCCAAACTGCTGTACTTGCTGCGCTCAGTTCCTGTGCTAACCTTAATAAAGTCTTTTGTTCTCCAAGCTTACGGAGAAGTCGTTTTTCAGCCACAGTTAATTCTCTGGTCTTCCTGATGATGTATGCTTTTTCACTCTGAATGAATTTTTCACTGTTACAATAGGATAAAAAACCAAGGCCAGACACTCGCTATGTCTTAATGATTAGTTGTTTTCAGTCATAATTAGTCCTCTGTGCGAGATGGTGTATGATTCTGACTCCAAATACCATCTCCACCAGTGAAATCAGCAGCTGAAAACAAATGGAAACACCTAAGCACCAGTGACTGACTTATTTTTATACAGAAGCAAAAAAAAAAACTTGTGTAAAATGGTAAAAAAAAATATACACATGTAAATATAGGAAAAAATGTCACATTTCACTCTACCCTTTTCATACTTTTGAAAAGCACTGTGGGTTTTTTTTTCTTTTTTTTTTTAAATCAAAGGTTCACCAAATTATACTCATCACTGTTAGATCACCCACTGTTACAGAATCCATGGGGATAAACGCTCAGGTACCAACAGGGGCGTCATTAATCAGGTGAGAAAGATAATGGCTTCCGGGTTCCGCAATCTGGATTGATCAGCTGAAATATTCTCCAGTGTCATCAGTATATTTAAAACAGTTGTTTGAAATGTTTTTTTTAACCTTCTAAGTCAGTGTTCTAGAACTCCATTGCTTTCAATTACCAGTAATGATTGTTTCATCAGCATTAGAGTTTTCAGTTATGAACATTCCAATCCCCTATTTGTGACCTCACACCTTCAAGGGTTAGAAAGGGTTCCAGTGTTCTGTGCTTCTCGAAGCCCCAGCTTGTACAGCTGTGATGCAGCATGTGCACATAACGGGTTTAGCCACTGACAGCTTAAATTCAATGAAATCTTGCAGAAGTAAACATGTATTTGTTTGTTGCTTGTCTCTGCCAGTATTTATCCATTGTAAAACCTAGCTTTTGTTTTGTTGCATAACACAAATAGAAGGTTAACTATGAACTTCTTCTTCACGCGAGGCGTGGCATTACCCAGTCCCGCAGACCGGCTCGTGCTGGTTCTGGAGTTTGTTCTGAAGATGTGATGTCATCACCCCTGCCACGTGTCAGCGCTGCTAAGGAAACGGACAGGAAGCTGCATCGGAGCTGCAGTAACACGGCGGAGATGCTAAAGGTGTTTACGCCCGTCGTCGGGCTGACGCCAGGAAGCTCCACGCGATGGCGATCAGCTTCCCGCGGCCCTCAATGTCACGCCTCTCTGCCATCCTGGAGGAGTGTCACGCTAAGCGTTTTACAGCTTTAGAATCTTCCACAGATCCACCCTCCTGCACCGAATTAGTCACTAAAAAGCCATTTATCTATTTATGTATTAATGCGTTTGGTGCGTTAAATCTCCAAGCTGCATGTCCCTTCGGAAGCCGGCTGATGGCCAGAGGATATCACACGCAGTCTCACACACGGGATCACGTATCGCACAAGAGAGCGAAAATTAACCCGGGGCCACAGGCAAAAAACTCCAACCACAGCCGCTCTCAGTGCAATCCTGCAGAAGTGCAATCCTGCAGCAGTGCAATCCTGCAGAAGTGCAATCCTGCAGAAGTGGAATCCTGCAGAAGTGGAATCCTGCAGCAGTGCAATCCTGCAGAAGTGGAATCCTGCAGCAGTGCAATCCTGCAGAAGTGGAATCATGTGACAGTAGAATCTTGCAGCAGTGGAATTTTGTAACAGTGGAATCTTGCATCAGTGGAATCCTGCAGCAATAAAATCTTGCAACAGCGTAGTTGCATAAAAATGAACAGTGGCAATGATGCTAATATTAGCATAGATAAATGTCGATGTATTCTTGCTTAAAGCAATCATCTGGCAGCTGCCATCGCTGAGCATGTTTTGTGGGCCTTGAGAAGTTATCTGAACAGCAAGAGGCGATATCAGTAATGAGCACCCTGATAATGCGTAATGACCTGCCATTCCAGTGTGCTCTTAACATTCAAATGAAATATATAAGAAATGTAGTTTTATAGTAGAAAAGTTTGTGTATGCGTGAGAGAGTGTGCCCATCCTGTCTTAGCAGATAGCAGGTATGTGAAGAATCAACACCATAGCATTTAAAATTTCAAAGATTTAAAGCTCAAGTTAGAAAATTCTATTAAATTATTTATAATTTTCCACACTTAGCCATGCCCTCCTGAACTTAACCCCATCTACTTCTGGGTTTAGCCCCGCCCACTCCTGCAGTTAACCCCGCCCACTCCTGGAGTGTTTTTTGCAGTAAATTTCCCTGATTGTGTACTTGTGTCACAGTAAGGAATATCATGGTGTGCAACAGATTAAAAGAATGTCTCTTAAACACACAATCAGCCAACAGTCCCGGTTAATGTGGGAAATGCAGGTATACCCCCGGCTCTCATGTTGGCCCCGAGTTCCTGGATGCCCATTGGCTGTTTTCTTTGCACAAGAAATGCCGCAGAAAGCCTTTACAGTGTTATTCGGTTTTATTACTCAAGTTAAAAAATGATTTGAATTGTGGATGATGAACCATGGCCAGTTTGTGTGCCATTTCAGGGAGCACACATCGCACTGCAGCAAATAACAGATTAATCACCAGCGAGCAGCCCCCGTTTAATATGACAGCTTCTCATGTGTAACCAATTTTAAATGGTTTCTTCTGAACACGTAAGTCTGTGTTGTGTTCCTGCAAGGGAATGGTGAAGACGGTTTTGAAAAGCAAAAAAAAAAAAATTTAAAATTAGTCATAAAAGATTATAATGAAAATATATGTCACAGTATTATAAATGAAAATAAAATCAAAACCTGACATCCATGATAATTAATACTGTGCTCATTTATCATGCACAATTATGTGCAAATATCTCTTAACATATGATAATTTTTAATAAATTGCAGTAGTGCTGGCGTTCGGTTACTCTGAAGATGATCTGATTATATTCCATATTTAACATGCATTTTGTTGTTGATTCATTGTGCCTCTGTCATATGGGATTAGCACTGCTGGGGTATAGCAGCTGTCTCTGATGTGTGATGCTCTTTGTGGTGGTCTGCCCTACAAGGCTTTGAGCTGCCAATCAAATTAATCTGCTCATGGATAATAATAAATCTCTGAGACTGAAATGTGCATCAGCTGTGTGTGTGCATGTGTGTCTGTGCGTGAGAGAGAGAGCGAGTGTGTGTGTGTGTGTGTGAGAGAGAGAAAGGGTGTGGGTGTGTGTGTCTGTGTGTGTGTGTGAGAGAGAGAGAGAGTGTGTGTGTGTGTGCGGGAGAGAGAGAGTGTGTGTGTGAGTCTGTGTGTCTGTGTGTGTGTGCGTGTGAGTGTGTGTGGTGTGTTGTGCTGTGTGTGTGTGTGCTGGTTATTTGTAAGAGAAATTTCTTGTTTAATCTTTTATATGTTATATTAACAAAAATGGGTCGATGTCGCTTTGACATGCTGTATCTACAAGAGCAGACTGCAATCAAATAATGCTGTCATGAGAAAACATTGATAAATTTGAGCATGAAAAGACACTTGTGTGTGTGTGATGAAAGATGTGATGTGTTTTGCGCTTGTGATGAGTGTGTTTGGAGAGAAGAGTGGTCGTGTGCAAGAGTGGTCGTTGTCTGGTGCCTGCGGTTTATAAGTCACGAGTTAAATTTCCATCTGTCAACCACCTTTATAATGCTTATAATTACATCAAATGCAACGGATAAAAACAAGATGTACAGCTTTACAGCTTAATCACACAGACACACACACATGCACACAAGAATACATGCTCGCATGCACGCACACATTTGATAAATGAGCAAACACGTCGATATATGTATTCTATTGTTTACAAGCGGTCAAGCTACTGTCTCACAGCTATCGAGCTAAATTCCATCTGTCCATGGGCAGGCAGCACTCAGAGATGCCACAGCGATTATTAACACAAAGACCACCTCCAGTACACAGTCAAAGCTAAACCATGTGCAGTCATACCTCCATTAACAGTAAAGGACAAAGGAAAATGCTGTTACACAGTTGATCAGTGCTGTTACACAGTTGATCAGTGCTGTTACACAGTTGATAACTGCTGTTACACAGTTGATCAGTGCTATTACACAGTTGATCAGTGCTGTTACACAGTTGATCAGTGCTATTACACAGTTGATCAGTGCTATTACACAGTTGATCAGTGCTGTTACACAGTTGATCAGTGCTATTACACAGTTGATCAGTGCTGTTACACAGTTGATCAGTGCTATTACACAGTTGATCAGTGGTCATATGATTGACTTCATCTTTCAGCAGTGATTTGAAAGTGGTAAAACAACCTTAACAACCTGCCCAAGGACTCCCAGGATACAACACAACAGCATAACATCAAAGATCCTCCACTGTATGTCATCATAGGTCTGGTGACCCTGAGAACACCACAAGTGTCCTGCTTCCAGTGCCAAAAACAGCTCAGATGTGAATCAGCACGGTCGAAAAAAGCTCCATTTTGGTCTTTTCTGACCGTAACACATTAATTCCAATGGATGTTCCAGTGCTGATCTCCACTGTGCCGGTGACCACCAGAGGGACTGTGATCATATAATCAGGGTGATTCCAGGATCATGTGATCGGTGTGATTCCAGGATCGTGTGATCAGGGTGATTCCAGGATCATGTGATCAGGGTGATTCCTGGATCATGTGATCGGCATGATTCCAGGATCATGTGATTGTGGTGATTCCAGGATCATGTGATTGTGGTGATTCCAGGATCATGTGATCAGGGTGATTCCGGGATCATGTGATTGTGGTGATTCCAGGATCATGTGATTGTGGTGATTCCAGGATCATGTGATCAGGGTGATTCCAGGATCATGTGATCAGAGTGATTCCAGGATCATGTGATTGGGGTGATTCTAGGATCATGTGATCGGGGTGATTCCATGGTGATCAGGGTGGTTTTACGTGCAGATGTAGTGACCCAGAATCCCCTCACAGCCAAAGGGCGGCTAAAAATAGAAGTTTATTGGAGTCATGTGACAGCCGGCCAAAGTGCTGAGCTGATAGGAGCTTTGAACCTGGGCAGACCTAATGCCCCTTTACTCTTCACCTGGACAGGAGCCAGTATACGCACGTGTCCTATACAACACACACACACACTCACACACACTTTCACACACACACACACTTACAGTAAACACACATACACATACAAACATATGCACACACACACATACACACGTACACACACACACACACACACCATACACACACATCACACACACAGCACACACAAATAACACTGGAAATAGGAGCACAGAACAGTTCACAGCAGAGATACTTCAGATACTTCTCTCTGATATCGCCCATCACCTTCACACGGATCTTGAGAAGTTATCACCACATTAAATGGAGACCGTTGATATCAAACTCTGTCAGTTAAGCAAAATTAATGACATTTGAGTCATTTTTTATCATATGAGTTTTTATTCGAAGCAATTATTCTGTCAGGCACCGGATTTCTTCGACGCCAACTGCAGTATGCAACCTGCGGATGTGAATTTGACGTCACTTCTCCTTTCCTGCCAGCAGATGGCACCGGATGCAAAGTTAACGTCGTCCTTGTCGGTGCGCTCTTTCGGGAAGATGACTAGCTTACCGTTATTTATCTTCGTAACGCTTGGGGGCGGGGGGAGACAGACCCTGTGTTCAGGCACAGACTAAAAGAGACCCTGTGTTAGGACACAGACTAAAGCAGACCCTGTGTTCAGACACAGACAAAAGAGACCCTATGTTAGGACACAGACTAAAACAAACCCTGCAGGTGCAAGTTCTGGGTCTATGTGGGGTTCTGCCAAATGAGTCCTGTGCTAGAGCCTATTTCAACATGGGGGAACATGTACAGTAATCTCTACATATTGATTGGTGAGAAATTCATATTGTCAGTCAGAAAGATGAAGGTAATATTTTTGCATGAAAAAAATTCAACAAAATAAAATCACTGTACAAACATTACTGGCAAACCATTAATGACAATACATTGCTTTGCTATTATTAATGCACCTGCTGTAATGCATGGTTTACTGCATGAATTACACAACTTATAAAACAATAAGTACATAAATGTAAATTCTGATTATCAGTCACCAACCAATACGTAAATACAGTAAATAAACATATTCATTTTTATTTTTATTTGTATAGCGCTTTGCTAAAGGGACACACAAATTCACAAAGTCGCTTTATAGTGAAAATACAAAAGAAAAAAAAATTGGGCAAAAACCCAGGCCTGGACCCCTAAAAAGAGTAACGATAGAACAGAAATGTAATGAGAGATCTAACAGAGCGGACGATCAAATGCGTACATTTTTGTGCGCGCGTGTGCGTGCGCGCGAGCATAGAACTGATACTTATGCCAGCACAATCATAAACTCTTATAAATGTGCACTAAATGATTTCCCCTCTTATCTACCTCCTTTTGCTGGCAGGATGAAACTTGCTCATGCTGGTGAATCGATGACTGTCCCACATTCCACGCGGATACCTGTAAGGTCAGCGCGAGCGCCTCCCCGCCTCCCGTTAAACCTTGAACACAATCAAAGGTCCTCTGCTTTCCCCGCGAGGCCTATAAAAACACGAGACGGATCAATACACAGCAGGTAGTTTCGGGCGCGCACCTGCACCTGCACACCAGAAAGGACTACTACGCAGTCAGCGCGAGACCAACCAAGGCAACTTAGGCAAGTGATCTGGACGCCTCTGAGCGCTACAGCGTGAGCTCTGCTTCTGAAACTTTGTTAGGCTATTTATATGCTGTAGATGTTCAGTAAATTAATCAAATGTAGCACAAACCTTCGCATGCTTTACAGTGAATGGCCAGGTGATCGTGGAATGTTCACCACCCATCTGCACAGCGGAGCGAAATGGTATCACGAGGATTATTAATTGCGTATTCAGTGATAAAGTGAAGCAGTGTTTCTCTTTGTCTGCTCAGATAATTCCCAAAAATACCTGAGCGCAGATTGTTATGCATTTATTAACCAATCATAGCGAGCATGCATATTAACTGTAAACTGTAAGAGAGTATTGAATTAAGATTATAAGATAACCATGCGTTATAGTATTGGGGATGAAATACGAGTTGGGCCTGTTTCTTTGAAGTTATTCACAGGTAGAAAGCGGAGTAGTTTTCAGACGAAAGCGGTGGGTTTTCTTCTTGTGGCAACTCTGAGAAGCTGTTTATTCTTTTATCTAAACATTCAACAAATTATTTCAGCCGTACCAATCCTGTGAGCGACTATGCAATATATCTCTTGGCCTACACGACCCTATATAAAAGCCGGTTGAATATAGTATTTACAAAATGTATGATACATGAATTAATGCATCTCAACCCCACGTCCGCGGGGTTGAGGTGCATTGAGATGCGTGTTTATGACTCTGTTCTGTGAGGAATTATTTTATCAACCGCAAGGTTCCTCATTGGATTAGTGCCTGAAAAAAAAGCACGATCACGATGAACAATAAAGTACTTTTAGTGGGAAGTTAAATAAGCGTGGGCGAAAAGGAGAACATTCCACGTTTCACATTATAGTTTGTGACAGGCGGCGCGTGCGTTGGGGGCTCCAAAAATAACATTTTTTTAAGGAAGTATCAAAGAACGTTTTCTTATTTTAAGCGAACTCTAACTGAATCTCTCAGGCAGTTCCCTCGCAGCGAGGAAGCAGTCTTGGATCTGTGAAATTCAAATTTAACATGTATGAAAATTGGAATTGGCCTACTTTGATTTGGAATTAAGTTTTTAAAAATGACTACAGAATGACTGGCCTGTGTATAGGCTTTACTAATAGTGACAGTTATATAATATGTATAAATATGTTTTTAATTTTATTATTTATGTTTATCTTATTTATTATTATTTTATAGATAATGGGTCCACGACGGGAAGGCGATGCTTCTTTGGAGACTCAGGATAATCCAGGTTTGTCTCCTTTGCACTTGCAGTTGCTTGTCTGTCTGGTTGTGAACACGACATGGCTGGGCTGGTTAACTTCACTCTTCCATCTGTCCCTTACGCAGCAAAAATATATATTTTTCCATATCTGGAGATATAGTTATGTAACATATCACATATCTATGTTTACCTTTTTTTGCAATGGAAGGCTTTTCATGGCACTGACTTAAAAATTATGCAGTATGTTCACATTTGTATTGATAAATATATAGGTAATAAATAGAAATATATGATTATTGAAAAATACAAATTGCAACATATATTTTAGTTTTGTCTCAGTGGTATATATGTGTATATAGCCAACAAAATCTATCATTTAGCTAAAATATATTTTGGCAATATATATTGACAATATATAGGCCTATGTTGGAAAATATATTTGGATTTCCTTCATGTATTACAGTATATTTCACATATATTCCATTGTGAGACTGCAGCTTCTGAGACGGACCTCTCTCTGTGTGTAATCCCTGCAGTATATTTCACATATATTCCATTGTGAGAGTGCAGTTTATGAGGCGGGCCTCTCTCTGTGTGTAATCCCTGCAGTATATTTCACATATATTCCATTGTGAGAGTGCAGTTTATGAGGCGGGCCTCTCTCTGTGTGTAATCCCTGCAGTATATTTCACATATATTCCATTGTGAGAGTGCAGTTTATGAGACGGACCTCTCTCTGTGTGTAATCCCTGCAGTATATTTCACATATATTCCATTGTGAGAGTGCAGCTTCTGAGGCGGGCCTCTCTCTGTGTGTAATCCCTGCAGTATATTTCACATATATTCCATTGTGAGAGTGCAGTTTATGAGACGGGCCTCTCTCTGTGTGTAATCCCTGCAGTATATTTCACATATATTCCATTGTGAGAGTGCAGCTTCTGAGACGGGCCTCTCTCTGTGTGTAATCCCTGCAGGGGGGGCCGGGGACGGGTCCAAGGATGCTCCGATCCTCCCGGCATATTCCACCGTGGCGCTGGTGGACGAGGAGCCCGAGCCGGTCGACCCCTGGAGTCTTCCGGAACTCCACGACACCGGAGTGAAGTGGGCAGGTGAGCGGATCCCGCCGTACCGCGCACCATCGCCGGGGAAACGGCACGGGGCAGATAACGCGCACGCCGTGAGAGAACAGCAGGTCTAGAGCCCTGCCAATCACTGCCTGAGCCCTGTCAATCACTGCCAGAGCCCTGCCAATCACTGCCTGAGCCCTGCCAATCACTGCCTGAGCCCTGTCAATCACTGCCAGAGCCCTGTCAATCACTGCCAGAGCCCTGTCAATCACTGCTAGAGCCCTGCCAATCACTGCCAGAGCCCTGTCAATCACTGCCAGAGCCCTGTCAATCACTGCCAGAGCCCTGTCAATCACTGTCTGAGCCCTGCCAATCACTGCCAGAGCCCTGTCAATCACTGTCTGAGCCCTGCCAATCACTGTCTGAGCCCTGCCAATCACTGCCAGAGCCCTGCCAATCACTGCCAGAGCCCTGTCAATCACTGCCAGAGCCCTGCCAATCACTGCCAGAGCCCTGCCAATCACTGCCAGAGCCCTGTCAATCACTGCCAGAGGCCTGTCAATCACTGGCACAGCCCCGTCAATCACTGCCAGAGGCCTGCCAATCACTGTCTGAGCCCTCTCGATCACTGTCAGAGCCCTGTCAATCACTGTCTGAGCCCTGCCAATCACTGCCTGAGCCCTGTCAATCACTGCCTGAGCCCTGCCAATCACTGCCTGAGCCCTGTCAATCACTGGCACAGCCCCGTCAATCACTGCCAGAGCCCTGTCAATCACTGTCTGAGCCCTGCCAATCACTGCCTGAGCCCTGTCAATCACTGTCTGAGCCCTGCCAATCACTGCCAGAGCCCTGCCAATCACTGCCAGAGCCCTGCCAATCACTGCCTGAGCCCTGTCAATCACTGTCTGAGCCCTGTCAATCACTGTCTGAGCCCTGCCAATCACTGCCAGAGCCCTGCCAATCACTGCCTGAGCCCTGTCAATCACTGTCTGAGCCCTGCCAATCACTGCCAGAGCCCTGCCAATCACTGCCTGAGCCCTGTCAATCACTGCCAGAGCCCTGTCAATCACTGTCTGAGCCCTGTCAATCACTGTAGTTGGCCAGGGATATAAACAAGGAATATGAATCTCAAATGCACATCTTACAGTATATATACTGTATATATTTATTTATCAATTTATTATTATTTTCTCTCTCTCTGTTTTTCTCTCTCTGTTGTCTCTGTATAAATGCGCAGAATTGGACACGAAAGGGAAGGTTTTGCGTGTTGTGACGTCTATCGGGAAGTTTTTCCTGCTGATTGGATTCCTCTACATGTTTGTCTGCTCCCTGGACGTGCTGAGCTCAGCTTTCCAGCTGGTGGGAGGTAAGGTCCCTGTCGGGCATGTAGGGAACCCCATGCCCACTTCCCCCCTCCCAAATCACAGTTTCTTAAACTCCAGCAACTGCCTGCGTCAACAGCAATCCCAGTGGAAAGAACATGTTGAGGATGCACAGAAAGAGTGGCTTTAACCCTTTGAAGAGCAGTTTTTTTGGAATGTTTATCTTATTAAAAATATTCAGAGTCGGTGTTCTGGAACTTCATTGCTTTCAGTCACCAGTAGCGGTTGTGACATCACCATTAGAGTGTTCAGTTAACATTCCAACGGTGTATTTGTGATCTCACACCTTGTGGGGCTGATCTAACTTACAGTAATTCTTAATGCCATGGACAGCAGAGCTGGGGGCCAGACCGAGAAGGAAATCTGAGCAGTGTGTGTGAGCAGGACTGGGGGATGGCAGTTGAGGAGGGTGAATGGCAGTTGAGGGAGGGTGAATAGCAGTTGAGGGAGGGTGAATGGCAGTTGAGGAGGGTGAATGGCAGTTGAGGAGGGTGAATGGCAGTTGAGGGAGGGTGAATAGCAGTTGAGGGAGGGTGAATGGCAGTTGAGGAGGGTGAATGGCAGTTGAGGGAGGGTGAATGGCGGTTGAGGGAGGGTGAATGGCGGTTAAGCGGTATCTGTGTGTGCTCCATAGGGAAGGCTGCAGGGGACATATTCCAGGACAACGCGGTGCTGTCCAACCCGGTGGCGGGCCTGGTGATCGGGGTGATGGTGACTGTGCTGGTGCAGAGCTCCAGCACCTCCAGCTCCATCATAGTCAGCATGGTGTCCTCAGGCTGTGAGTGTCTCACCACATACACATACACACACACACACACTCACACGCGCACACACACACACACACATACACACAGACACACACACATACACACACTCACTCACTCACTCACTCACTCACTCACTCACTCACTCACTCACACACACACACACACACACACACACTCACACGCTCACACACACACACACGCGCGCACACACTCATACATACAGACACACACACACTCACATACACATACACACTCACACACGCACACTCACACACACACACACACATACACACACACACACGCGCACACACACACACATACACACAGACACACACACACTCACATACACACACACACTCACACACGCACACTCACACACACACACACACTCACTCACTCACTCACTCACTCACTCACTCACTCACTCACTCACTCACTCACTCAATCACTCACACACACACACACACTCACACACACGCACACACACTCACACACACTCACACACACACACACACTCACAGGGGCAGTGTGTTTGTGGTTGCAGTGCTGGAGGTCCAGTCTGCTGTTCCGATCATCATGGGGGCGAACATCGGCACGTCGGTCACCAACACCATCGTGGCCATGATGCAGGCCGGAGATCGAAATGAGTTCCGCAGGTACACCCGTCTCACCTGTGCACCCCCCCCCCACACACACACAACCCCCCTCTATGCGCAGGTGGAGGGGTGCAGACGCTGTGCGCGGGTGATTGTAAATGAACTCTAAAAGGCTCGGGACCCTCACCCTGTCCTCCCCAGGGCGTTCGGTGGAGCCACGGTCCACGACTTCTTTAACTGGCTGTCGGTGCTGGTGCTGCTGCCTCTGGAGGTCGCCACGGGCGTCCTGTACAAGCTCACCAAGCTGATGATCGACTCCTTCCAGATCCAGTCTGGCGAGGACGCTCCCGACTTGCTCAATGTCATCACCGACCCCCTCACCAACTCCATCATTCAGGTGAGCCTGCCGCTATTCAGAAAGCATCAGCTCCTCTGCTGTTATCCATAGAGCATTTCCCTCATCTGTTGCTACTCATAAAGCATTAGCCCCATCTGCCGCTATTCACAAAACATTAACCCCACCTACCACTTGTCATAAAGCTTTAGCCCCATCATCTGCTATTCATAAAGCATTAGCCCATCTGCTGCTGTTCATAAAGCATTAGCCCTTGTCACTTTAGTGGACATTGCACATAAATCGTTAACCCAAAATCTCACACTGTCTTGCAAGGCAAAGCAACTACCATGTCATTGTTTGGTATTCAATAAACATCACTTCCTCACCGGGCTATCTTTGCAAAACACTAGCACCATCGTAATAGTGCTTAGTATGCATGAAGCACTAGTCCTGTCTTAACACGATCGGACACTAGCGGGCAGCAGCTTTGCCTGGCTGCATCTTTGATCATCGGCAATGGGTGGGGCCATTGCCCTTTTAAGGATGTGTGTTGATTATGACGTCACAATGTCCCTTTGCAGCTCGACAAATCCGTGATCAATGAAATTGCCACCGGTGACCCAGCAGCCAGAAACAAGAGTCTGATCAAGATCTGGTGCAAAACCGAGACCACTACGGTAGGCATGACCTCCACCAATCCCAGAATGCACTTTACCGCCTGCTCCGTTTCCCTACTCCGTCTCCTTCTTTCACATATCTGTCCTGCATGTCCGTTCCTCGTGGATATTCATTCCAGAAAATTCCACTGAAGCAATAATAACTTCCACTGAAGGAAAAGCCAGTATTGTTGTTTCTTTAGCAACGGGTGTCTTACAAAACTTTTGCCGGATAATAACCACTTAATAATACTACAGTGAGTAATTATGCTTGGGAGTGCCTCACTCCTCTGAAGTAGTTACTATGTGTTTATTAATGTATGTAACAAGGTGTAGTAACTCACTGGTTTCCAAGCAGTTGCACTTTACACTGCTAGTAAAGTCACACACATGAAAAAAACAAGTTTGCTTATAAAAGGCAGTTTATCAGCATCGATAATTATTAACTGTCAAGGCGTGGTTTGGGAGGGCGGTGTCTGTGCACTGTCTGTAGTTTTGGTTTTAGCAACGATATCAGCCTTCAAAGAGTACAACTCTGCTTTACAGTGGCGGTTTATGGCTTTTGTAATCTCTGAGTGCTCGTAAAAAAGGCTGATTTTGGAGAGAACAGATCTTGTCTGCAATGATCATTTATGGATGTTGTCGAACAGTTTCTCTCATCTGTGTTTTGTTTTTAATATGTTCACTTTGACGGATGAGGTCTTTGAGCTCTAAGCAACAAGAAATAAGTAAGAAATAAAGGTACAGTGGAGGTACAGTGTCCCAGATGTACCCTGAAAGTAGAACGATGTATTGTTAACAAGTACATTTTACAAACAAGAAAGATACAAATTAATTAAGTATTGCTGACTAGGGGTAAAATTTTATGTAACTTTAGGGCAACACACTAGTGACAAGGGTTGTAACTTTTTTGAACCTTTAGGTCTAAATCTGGGATTTTGTATTTCCTATAAATTGTGTGGATGTGTTAAGTTTTTTTTTTTTTTTACAGATTCTGAACTGAATTCCTATTGTTTTTTTGTTTTGTTTTTTTTTACTGGGGGCTTCTTGTTCTTAGGTACTCAAAAATGTGACGGTGCCTGGGCCAGAGAACTGCACCAGTGCTGCCCTCTGCTGGGTGGAGGGGAACATAACGTGGACGACAAAGAATGTGTCTGAGACCATTTACCTGGAGAAGTGTACGTAAAGCCCTCCTGTGTGTCTGTCCTTCTCTCTGTGTTACAAGTGTATTAGGTAGAATGAGTGTTACAGGTATATGCAATGTTACAGGTGTACAGGTGAGGTGTATTAGGTAGGATGAGTGTTAGTGGTGTATGCAATGTTACAGGTGTACAGGTGAGGTGTATTAGGTAGAATGAGTGTTACAGGTGTATGCAATGTTACAGGTGTACAGGTGAGGTGTATTAGGTAGAATGAGTGTTAGTGGTGTATGCAGTGTTACAGATGTATTAGATAGAATCAGTATTACAGGTGAGGTGTATTAGGTAGAATCAGTGTTACAGGTGTACAGGTGAGGTGTATTAGGTAGGATGAGTATTCGAGGTGTACAGGTGAGGTGTATTAGGTAGAATCAGTGTTACAGGTGTACAGGTGAGGTGTATTAGGTAGGACGAGTATTCCAGGTGTACAGGTGAGGTGTATTAGGTAGGATGAGTATTCCAGGTGTACAGGTGAGGTGTCCTGATGAAACCCCTGCTCAGTAATTTGAGACGGCAGGTAAAAGGGTCCCGTTTGGGATGTAAAGTGTAATCTGAGTGAAGTCACTCCACCTCTCTGGCTCCTGGCACAATGGCCTCCTTTCAGCTGGGATATGACTGAGCAGACTGCAGCCCAGTCCCCCCCCCCCCCCGTCCCACCACAGAGACCCATTCTTCTCTCTCAGAGGGCCTCTCTGAGGCTCCGCCCCTGAACCCGATCAACCCAATCCCCTCATTCCACCTGCCCCCGCCTCCACCCATGATGGTTGCCATGGGTGACAGTGTGGTGCGGTGGTTGCCATGGGTGACAGCATGGTGTGGTGGTTGCCGTGGGTGACAGCCTGCTGTGGTGCTCTCCACAGGCCATCACCTGTTTGCCAGTGCGAAGCTGTCGGACCTGGCGGTGGGCCTGATCCTGCTGGCCCTGTCCCTCCTGGTGCTCTGCACCTGCCTCATCCTCATTGTCAAACTGCTCAACTCCATGCTGAAGGGCCAGGTGGCCGTGGTCATCAAGAAGATCCTCAACACAGGTGCGTGATCTCACAGGTACACAGGTGTGTGCTTCTCAGCACAGATACACAGGTGTGTAATTTTCAGAGGAGGTACACAGGTGCATGATCTGTTGGGCACAGGTGTTGAGAGGTAAGGATGAATCCCTGCTGAAAGGCCATGTCCTGGGGTTTGATAGTCATCTCAGGTGCAAAGTTCCTGCAGTTTGATGAGCAACTCAGGAATAATAATCCTGGCATTTGATGGATCAGCTCAGGTGTGGTCCTGTAGCTGGCGATCAGGCCAGGTACATTTAGCACAGTGACGTTTGCATTAAGAGATCCTGAAGTGTTTTAGTGGGAGATGATGTATTTGGTGAAGGCGATAATGGTGGTGATGAAGATGAGGATAATGATGGTGGTGGGGGTGATGATGATAATGGTCTGGATGATGATGATGATGATAATGGTGGTGGGGATGATGTTAATGATGGTTATAATGATGAAGATAGGGATGACGATGATGGTGGGGGTAGTGATGATGATTTTGGAGGGGATAATGATGTTGATAATGGTGGTGTTGATGATGACGATGATGATGATGATGATGATAAAGATACTGTGTACTTCCTGCAGACTTCCCCTTCCCCTTCAGCTGGGTTACAGGCTACCTGGCCATCTTGGTGGGAGCAGGAATGACCTTCATCGTCCAGAGCAGCTCGGTGTTCACTTCCGCCATCACCCCACTCGTGGGTGAGTTACACTGCCCTCTGCTGGTCACACAGCACTGCGCGGACATTTTAATGAGCCCTGAATTTATCTAATATTCTATGAGCACTATAAGTTTATTTATAAGTCTCTTAGGACAAAATAAGCTCTGTTCTGTGTTTTTTAGTGCTTTATATCATTCTGTATCTATTCTTTCCATATATATAAAATATATCCTATCCTATATCTTCTCTTTTATAGCATATATGAAATACCAGATTTGGGGACAAATCTATTTGAATTCAGTCTTTGAATTGAAAAGTCCACATGGATCAATCAGTTTTTGGATTAGCTGAATGGACAGTAGAGTGTGTGGTGTATCAGGTTGGGGTGTGTAGTGTATTAGGTCAGGGGGTGTGGTGTATCAGGTTGGGGTGTGTGGTGTAACCTCTCTCTGCCCTGTGTCAGGTATTGGGGTGATCAGCATTGAGAGAGCATACCCCCTCACTTTGGGCTCCAACATCGGCACAACCACCACCGCCATCCTCGCTGCAATGGCCAGCCCTGGAGAGACGCTGGCCAACTCACTGCAGGTCTGTCCAACCAACCAACACACCCGATAACTCTCACACACATCACAATAAACTCACTGCAGGGCTGTCCAACCAACCAGCACACCAACACACACGATAACTCTCACACACATCACAATAAACTCACTGCAGGTCTGTCCAACAAACCAACACACCAACACACCTGATAACTTTCACAGCTCATCACAATAAACTC
>NC_057936.1:66674867-66682367 GCF_018555375.3 Anguilla rostrata
TGTAGAACTTTGATTTTGTGCACACCCCAGTTATATGAGATGAGATTAGCATAAGGAAACGGTCATGAACAAATACAGATAAGGAAGAAATTATGAATGCCAAAATGTTCTTGGAAACATTCTTATACTCAGTTTATGATCGAATGAGATCATACGCATGATTTACGCAATGATCATGTGGAGATCCCCCACTCCAGAGAGGGACAGGACTTTGCACGTGATTGGGAATGTATTGTATGTTTTTTGAAAAATTTTCATTTAATTTACAAAACTCCAGAAAACTGCAATTGCTGGATTTTGATGCAGCTGCCCTGGTATTATTATAAAGTCTCACTGCCTGCTTCTCTTGCTTGTTTATTTGTAAATAGTTATTAAAGCTTCGTCAAGCGTTTCTAAGCCAACAATATTCTAAAATGGTTCGGTGCAGAAATAAAAATTGAAACGCAAGCACAAACAACAGCGATGCAGCTTTCACAGCTTCACTGACAGTCACATGATTTCATCTGTTTCATTTGCCTTCTAAATGTTGCCATGGGGACAGAAATGCTTGGGTTGATAGGGGCGTATCTAGGGTTGCCAGATTTGGAATTTGTCAAAACCCAGACAACACGCAGGGCTGTCAGGACTGATGGTGGACCGGGGAAGGGAGCGAGGGGGGAGGGGGTGTGGGGGGAACCGGTGTCAGTTCCGATGGCAAAACAAATCACAAATGGGGGGCGGGGGGAAGAGCCACAAATTAATTCGGTTACTAAAGGTTAATTTTTTCAGTTACTCAGACCAGACTATCATGTATTATATATGAAAATCAGACATTATTGTCCAAAACTGGCAATCTGGCAACACTAGGTGTATCACACATGAAAATCAAACAAAATCAAACTCAGCAATCTGAGTTGTCCTTCTCCCCCAGAGGGACTAGTGTGTGTGTGAGAGAGAGTGTGTGTGTGTCTGTTTGTGTGTGTGAGAGAGTGTGTGTGTGTGTGTGTGTGAGAGAGAGAGAGTGTGTGTGTGTGTGTGTGTGTTCGTGAGCATGTGTGTGTGAGAGAGAGTGTGCGTGTGTGTGTGTTTTTGAGCGTGTGTGTATGTGCATGAGTGTGTGTATGTGTGTATGTGTGTGTGTGTGAGAGAGAGTGTGTGTGTGTGTTTGTGAATGTGTGAGTGTCTCTCACTCTCTCTCTCTCTCTATCTGACAAAGACTGACCACTCTGATTACTCAACAAAAACTATTTACTTAAAGGTTCATAATCGCTGTTTTCTTATCCATCTCTTTATCTGAGGAGACTGTCCCTTTGAGCCATTATCTCCCAGTCCATACGTTCGCAGATTCCCACAGCAATAAAGCCCGATATTACACTGATAATCAGGCCCTGCGCTGGGGGTGAGTCCCTGTGTACATAATGTCACAGAGCTGAAGTATACATAAAACTAACGAGTCATGTCCTTTGCTTATTGACAAACATTCACCCTCAAAAATCTCAGACAGGCTCCTACAGCGCAGAGTCTTTACATTCAACCCAGTCGTACAGCTGGGTATTTACTGAAGCAGTTTAGGTTAAGTATCTTACTGCAACCAACCCCACACTTGGGAATCAGACAACGCTGGTATTGCCAGCACAGCTCCCTCACCAGTTCACTGCACTGCCCCTAATTCTTGATGAGTAAGTGGTAACCGAACTGACCGTTGTAGTAGGGGATATCACAGGGCTAGTTGTGTTAGCATAGGGGATATCACAGGGCTAGTTGTGTTAGCATAGGGGATATTACAGGGCTAGTTGTGTTAGCATAGGGGATATTGCAGGGCTAGTTGTGTTAGCATAGGGGATATTGCAGGGCTAGTTGTGTTAGCATAGGGGATATTACAGGGCTAGTTGTGTTAGCATAGGGGATATTACAGGGCTAGTTGTGTTAGCATAGGGGATATCACAGGGCTAGTTGTGTTAGCATAGGGGATATCACAGGGCTAGTTGTGTTAGCATAGGGGATATCACAGGGCTAGTTGTGTTAGCATAGGGGATATCACAGGGCTAGTTGTGTTAGCATAGGGGATATCACAGGGCTAGTTGTGTTAGCATAAGGGATATCACAGGGCTAGTTGTGTTAGCATAGGGGATATCACAGGGCTAGTTGTGTTAGCATAGGGGATATCACAGGGCTAGTTGTGTTAGCATAGGGATATCACAGGGCTAGTTGTGTTAGCATAGGGGATATCACAGGGCTAGTTGTGTTAGCATAGGGGATATCACAGGGCTAGTTGTGTTAGCATAGGGGATATCACAGGGCTAGTTGTGTTAACATAGGGGATATTGCAGGGCTAGTTGTGTTAGCATAGGGGATATTGCAGGGCTAGTTGTGTTAACACAGGGGATATTGCAGGGCTAGTTGTGTCAGCATAGGGGATATTACAGGGCTAGTTGTGTTAGCATAGGGGATATTACAGGGCTAGTTGTATTAGCATAGGGGATATTGCAGGGCTAGTTGTGTTAGCATAGGGGATATCGCAGGGCTAGTTGTGTTAGCATAGGGGCTATTACAGGGCAAGTTGTGTTAACACAGGGGATATTGCAGGGCTAGTTGTGTTAGCATAGGGGATATTGCAGGGCTAGTTGTGTTAGCATAGGGGATATTGCAGGGCTAGTTGTGTTAGCATAGGGGATATTACAGGGCTAGTTGTGTTAGCATAGGGGATATTGCAGGGCTAGTTGTATTAGCATAGGGGATATTGCAGGGCTAGTTGTGTTAGCATAGGGGATATTGCAGGGCTAGTTGTGTTAGCATAGGGGATATTACAGGGCTAGTTGTGTTAGCATAGGGGATATTGCAGGGCTAGTTGTGTTAGCATAGGGGATATTACAGGGCTAGTTGTGTTAGCATAAGGGCTATTGCAGGGCTAGTTGTATTAGCATAGGGGATATTACAGGGCTAGTTGTGTTAGCATAGGGGATATTACAGGGCTAGTTGTGTTAGCATAAGCCAAATGCAGTCACTGACGCTGGGACCCTGATGAGCGCAGATAGATTTATGAGCTCTGTATCTGATCCACCCCCACTGTACTCCTCCCGCCAGACTTTGGACTCATCTGTACTAACTAGTCAT
Source organism: Anguilla rostrata (assembly GCF_018555375.3). Taxonomy (NCBI): domain Eukaryota; kingdom Metazoa; phylum Chordata; class Actinopteri; order Anguilliformes; family Anguillidae; genus Anguilla; species Anguilla rostrata. The sequence continues at coordinate 66,677,961 of NC_057936.1, forward strand.
TTGTAACCCCTGCCATGTATCACACACACACACACACACACACACACTCAAACGCATACACACTCACTCAAGCCCATTCTTACACACACACACACACACAGACACACACTCAAGCAGATATACACACGCACGCATGCACACATGCACATATATATACACTCACACACACACTCAAGCCCATGCTTACACACACACACACACACACAACACTAGCTAAATACGGATTAATTTATGCATGTGTGTATGTGTGCATATGCATGACAGACAGACCTACAGACAGACAGACAGATGGATATACACACACACACACACAGACATACACACAGACAGACAGACAGACAGACATACACACAGACAGACAGACAGACATACACACAGACAGACAGACAGACATACACACACACAGACAGACAGACATACACACAGACAGACAGACAGACATACACACAGACAGACAGACAGACATACACACAGACAGACAGACAGACACTACTCAGTTGTACACTCAGAGCAGTTCTTAGTGCAGATGGAGCCGTAGCTGCCAGGAGCACCATCACTGTTCAAGGGCACATCCTGGGAGTGATTTTTCAGCAGAGAGCAGGAAAAGCAGGACTGGGAAAATCCCCCACCTTGGAGCACTGACAGCTCTCATCATCCATCGTCTGCAGCAGGTGTGCGGGCTCCAATCCAACACCGGCTGTGTGAGGACACAGCCATCTCAGGTCAGCTCTCTGCAACTGAGCTACCGGGGCTTTCCTTAGCAGGACAGTAAACGCCTGACAGGATTGGTTCAGGATTGTTTTGGTAAACACCTGACAGGATTGGTTTGGTAAACGCCTGACAGGATTGGTTCAGGATTGTTTTGGTAAACACCTGACAGGATTGGTTCAGGATTGTTTTGGTAAACACCTGACAGGTTTGGTTTGGTAAACACCTGACAGGATTGGTTTGGTAAACGCCTGACAGGTTTGGTTTGGTAAATGCCTGGCAGGTTTGGTTTGGTAAACGCCTGACAGGTTTGGTTATGTAAACGGATGGGCCTGGCTCCACTGGGCACTGGAGCCCTGAGTACAGAGATATCCTCCGGTCTAAGGCTTCTGTCACAGAGATAACAGGAGCATAAGAACACCCTGTGCTTCTGATTTTACCTGTGCTAGTCTGTAGCCCTCCTGCTATCACACAGACAGTGGCAGAGAGAGCAGAAGCATTCTGATTGGCCGGGGGACACATGCATGTGGATCTACTGCAACTGAACAGAGATTGACAAATTGGTCCCTGAGCTGTAGCTGAAAAGTCGAACCGATGCTCACTTGTCTTGTCTCTTGTCTCTTGCTTGGTTCAGTTGCTTTTTGGTAATAAAATCTTTTCTTTTCTTTCTTTACTTGTTTTTTTTTTATCAGTTGACACCGTTGCAGTCAGAACTGGTCATTTTGGCCAATTTTTCTCTGATTGCTCATATTTTATTGTTTTGTTTTCTAGGCTACTAGCTAGCTATAGCACCATCTCTATGCTATTTCTGCTCCAACAGCATTGTGAACATGCAACATGGTTGGCAGACAGAGAGTTGTCCTGATTGGCCTCCTTGAAGAGAGCTGTCCTGATTGAATCGTGAATGAGGTCAGCAGCGGATCAAACTTGGCTGGAACTGATATTGGACCAGAGAGTCACTGACACGTTAATTCATTAGGAACTAACGCGGAATCTCTTCCATCTACCGCTCTGACTGGATATTACATTGTGCGGTCGGGACCACGAACAAGACCCATTCAAAAAATTAGAAACCTATGAAAACCAGACATTCTAGTTGAAAACTGCATTTCTGGCAACCCTAATCTATTGATATGATGATTGTGCAAATTTGCTAAGGTGTACCCCTACCCCCCATGGTCCACACCCAGCACCCACGCAAATTCCCAGACAGCAGAATTTGAGTAATTCTGCTGCGGGGGGTGCATTCCTCATCAGGCAGACTCAGACACTGCAGAAGAGTGACTAAATTTAGGAACGAATGAATGAATCGCAGTGTTACTGCGCTCCCATAGGTTGGGCAGAGTCAATAAAAGCAAGGTTATCAAGGTTATCTGAGCGCGAGCAGGAAGGAGCCTCAGAAGGTCTGACGAGGATCCAGGTACGGCTACTGACCGAGAGTAAATCAGTCATGATAAGCGTGCTCTGTCAGGCTAAAGGTTTGTTCTGATTGTGGCTACTTCAGTACAATAAATTAACAATGCTAAAAAAAGCGCTTAGCCTTGAGAGATGGATGATTTTATCTTCCCCGTTTGAAATACCTACCATACCTAGTGCAGTTCTGTCAGACCTGGGCACCGGCAGTAAATGTGGAAAAAATCAGAGTTATAATCTTCCAGAAAAAAAGTCAGATTTCAGGGAAACAGGTACCACTTCACCAACACCCTGGAGCACACTACCAGCTACACGTGCCTGGGTCTGGTGATTAGTGTTTCATGGAGTTTCAACATGGCAGGGGCTACTATGCAATTATAAGAACATTTTCTAAATTCAAACCGCCAATAAAGATTTTGCTTAAAATATTTGACGGTATTATCACAACAATCTTTCCTTTATGGGAGTGAAATATGGGGGCCCCCACTAAAAAACATGGGATGAAAATCAAATTGAAAAATTTCACCTTGAGTTTTACAAAACTGCATTATGCGTCCACAGAAATGCCCCAAATAACATGTGCAGGGCTGAATTAGGTTCCCAGTCCTGTAGACAATTGCAAAAAGAGTGCTCACCGCTACCCGCACAAGGCACTGAAGACCAACCAGCTATACCCAGAACCTCCTGGGACATCAAAAAACAATTTTTACAAAATATATGAGAAAATACCACACCCACTACATTCAAAAAAAATGACAAGATCAACAAAAACATGTACATTGACAACTGGCTCAAAGAAACTAACAATAAACTGGAAATTTACTGTGCTCTAGGCCGAGATTATTCCCAGTCAGAATATCTTACTAGAGTTAAAAACCAAAAACAAAGGCGCACATTAACAATGTACAGACTCAGTGACCACAGCCTTGCCAATGAAATTGGGCCCCACAAAAAGACCTGGCTGGCAAAAGAGAAGAGGCCATGTGCTCACTGTAATCTGAGGTGGAGACAGAGGCCCACTTCCTGCTTTCCTACCCCAAGTTCCTCTCAATCAGAAATCAATATTTACCCAAATTCACTGCACAGATAAATCAATTCCAACACCAATCGGAGCCAAATAAATGAAAAATTCTATTGGGGGAAGGGGATACTGCCATATAGGCAGGAGCTCAGTATGTCTCTGCCTGCCATACATTAAGGGAGGGTGTGGACATTTGCACATTTGGCTTTGAATTTAATAGAGAGAGGGGGAGAGAGAGTGATCTTTCATTGTGAGCTCACATTCTTCTGACATTTTTTCTTTTAATCTGACGAAAGTTCAGTTGTGTTCATATTCATGAAACTGAATTTATCTCCAAGAAAAGGTATGAAAAGAACCACATGGCACCTCCTTGTCCAAACACTCCTTTTCACATTTTATACTTTTTTTTTCTACTTCTCCTTTCAACATTTTATACTTTTTTTCTTCTTCTTCTTCTCTCTTTTCTGGAGTGTAACCACACTTATTTTGGCTGCAGAGGATTAGGGTTAGGGTAAGGGTTAGGGTTATGTTAGGATTCTCTCCCAGGGCCTGGCAGAACCCCCAGGGCCAGAGGAAATCTCCCCGACAGGTGCTCTGCACAGGTGTGCTAAAAAAGGGCTCACCTGTCACCACAGTCCCACACCCACCCAAAACTCCACCTGTGGACTCCTGGGACTGAACCTGATTGGACCCAAAACAGACCCAAACCGGACCCAAACTGCTCTGTTACTGATCAAAATATAACGTGCACGGGAAGTACAAATATCAGAGTCTCCCATATGGGCAGTTACAGTGTCTTGGAAAAAATATATTTAAATATATGGCAGGAAATTATACATCTATTTAAATATATTCTATAATATGTATATATGAAATACATCAATTAATCAAATGTATTTGAATATATTTTTAATATATGTGTAAAATTATTAACACACGCTGAGTACACATTTCAAAATATTACAATATTATTACATTTAAATATATGCAGTAAATATGCAAAAGTGGCCAATTTTTAATATTTACGTATATTTCCACAATAGATTTTAACTGTATGTAAATATTTGACGTAAAAATACATAAAAATATAAGCACGTATATTGAAATTGGCTGGTGAATTTTGGGGTTCACCCTCTACTGTGGCCGGAGGACGGAAAAGTTAAATTATTGCCCTGAGGCACGGTTTAGGAATTTGGGGTCTCTCAGGTGTGAACGCACACCTGCGGAGGCACAGCCATGGACCTGGCACAGAGCCAAATGAGCTT
>NC_057936.1:66687367-66747367 GCF_018555375.3 Anguilla rostrata
CGACACTACGATATCCATGCTACTTAGGCATGACTGACATGAGATCTGGACACTCCCTCACCTCAGCAGGAAGTCTGTCCCCTGTGATGTACACGCATGCACACATAGCTCCGTGCTAATTACAGGTGAGTCACGTGTGAGTTACACGCTAGCCGCACAAGCTCAAGGTTCGGTCGTTACCTCACACAGGTGGGCTGCGTTGTTCTGCGCCACGCCAAACCCGGTCTCCGCGGCGACAGTGTAACTCAGGAGTGCTTCCTGTCTGAAACAGGAAACAGAATGTGTATGAGCGCTCAGGGAGACGCACGGCTGGGGGAGAGGGTGCAGGAACACAAACAAACCTGGATCCTCGCAGGTAGGCCCGGAGGCCGGTTCGCACTACGTATCCCAGGTAACCATTCTTCTCAGACACCATCTTCAGCATCCTGCACCGGGAACATACAGTACACACCTCACACAGCTGCTCAGGTAAACAGTCTTACCTCATACAGCTGCTCAGGTAAACGATCTTACCTCACACAGCTGCTCAGGTAAACTCTCTCATCTGAGCACAGTGTTCAGGTAAACTCTCTCACCTGAGCACAGTGTTCAGGTAAACTCTCTCACCTGAGCACGGTGTTCAGGTAAACTCTCTCACCTGAGCACAGTGTTCAGGTAAACTCTCTCACCTGAGCACGGTGTTCAGGTAAACTCTCTCACCTGAGCACGGTGTTCAGGTAAACTCTCTCACCTGACAGCCTTCTCTGGGTCTCTGGGCACTCCGTCCAGGCTTCCCGTGGCGTAGTACCAGGCTGCCATGACCGCGGCGTCAAAGTGGCCCAACATGGCGGCTCTGCGGAAGAACTGGAACGCGGCGGTCTGGGGCACAACGCATCACACCGTCAGCCTGACAACACTCTCAACGCATCACACCGTCAGCCTGACAACGCATCACACCGTCAGCCTGACAACGCATCACACCATCAGCCTGACAACGCATCACACCCTCAGCCTGACAGCGCATCACACCGTCAGCCTGACAACGCATCACACCGTCAGCCTGACAACGCATCACACCCTCAGCCTGCCCCGCCCTCAACGCGTTGCTTTGAATACAGCACAGTATCGCTGAGATGTGTGTAAATGTCAGATTGTAACACTCTTATGTTGGTACCTCATTCTTCCCTGGCTTGCCCGGGTAGTCCCCGTGCAGATGGATCAGTCCCAGGTTGAACACGCCGTCCTTACTCCCGTTCGCCGCTGCTTTCTCAAAGTACCGGACTGCGGTGTTTGTGTCCGCCATAAAGTTGCTGTAATACCAGCCCATCCCATTCACTGCCTCCAGCAAACCCTGCAGAACAGAGACAGACAGCACTCTCATAAACATGCACTCGTAAACATGCATTAACACTCACACCCAGAAACATGCACACATAAACATGCATGCACACTCACACACATAAACATACACACATAAACATGCATGCACACTCACACATAAACATGCACGCATAAACATGCATGCACACTCACACATAAACATACACACATAAACATGCATGCACACTCACACATAAACATGCACACATAAACATGCATTAACACTCACACCCATAAACATGCACACATAAACATGCATGCACACTCACACACATAAACATGCATGCACACTCACACATAAACATGCACACATAAACATGCATGCACACTCACACATAAACATACACACATAAACATGCATGCACACTCACACTCATAAACATGCATTAACACTCACACACATAAACATGCATGCACACAACACACATAAACATGTGCACACACTAAAACTAGCATGCACACATATACACATAAACATGCATGCAAATACTGTACATGTACAAGAATGCACGCATACACACATACACACACACAAAATCATGCACGCGCACACACACACACACAATCATGCACAAAAGGACAAGGTTATTTCACCATAGATGCTGCCTTTTCCATCAGTTTGAGCCCCAGAGTTGTGTTCTTCTTCACGCCGTGCCCCTGAGAACCCAGAAAACAGAGAGAAATCAGACGCGGGAGGGAAACGCACAGGTTCCCATGGACCCAGAACACGCGACCTGAGCCTTTACACGAGAAACGCCCCGCTATTTTACCGCCCAGTACCGCCCAGTACCGCCCAGTACCACCCAGTACCGCCCAGTACCGCCCAGTACCGTCCAGTACCACAGTACCGCCCAGTACCATCCAGTACCGCCCAGTACCGCCCAGTACCGCCCAGTCCCGCCCAGTACCATCCAGTACCGCCCAGTACCATCCAGTACCGCCCAGTACCGCCCAGTCCCGCCCAGTCCCGCCCAGTACCGCCCAGTGCCGCCCAGTACCGCCCAGTACCGCCCAGTCCCGCCCAGTCCCGCCAGTCCGCCCAGTGCCGCCCAGTTACCGCCCAGTACCGCCCAGTACCGCCCAGTACCACCCAGTACCGCCCAGTACCGCCCAGTACCGCCCAGTACCGCCCAGTACCGCCCAGTCCCGCCCAGTACCGCCCAGTGCCGCCCAGTACCGCCCAGTACCGCCCAGTCCCGCCCAGTCCCGCCCAGTACCGCCCAGTACCGTCCAGTCCCGCCCAGTCCCGTCCAGTACCGCCCAGTCCCATCCAGTCCCGCCCAGTACCGCCCAGTCCCGCCCAGTACCGCCCAGTACCACCCAGTCCCGCCCAGTACCGCCCAGTCCCGTCCAGTACCATCCAGTACCGCCCAGTCCCGCCCAGTACCTCCCAGTACCGCCCAGTACCGCCCAGTCCCGCCCAGTACCGCCCAGTACCGCCCAGTACCTCCCAGTACCGCCCAGTCCCGCCCAGTACTGCCCAGTACCGCCCAGTCCCGCCCATTCCCGCCCAGTACCGCCCAGTCCCGCCAAGTCTGCCCAGTACCGTCCAGTACCGTCCAGTACCACCCAGTATCGTCCAGCCTGACGTCCACCAGCGTCACTGCTCTTTAACCACTGTCCCGTTTTGCGTTTTGTGTTTTGTGTTTTGTTGTCCTGCACATTTTAGCGCTTTTCTGTATTTTAGTGTTCCCGTGATACGCCTCGATTCATTTTCCCTTAGTCTATGTAACAGAACCGCTATAATTTAGAAATGTAAATGCTCAGATGGATTCAGTTGTGTCCTTTATTTCAAGAAAACAGTTCTGCGATAAATGGTTTTGTAATCTGTAGGTCGCTGCTGGGGCAGAACTCGATGCTGTAGCGCTGGATAGATCTGACGCCGCCGGCCATCAGTGGAGCGGTGGTATGTCGTAAAAAACACAGCCTGTCTAGAGTTGAAACATTACAGACTCAGGCTGTTGGCTAATGACACACCCAGCACTGGCTCATGGGGCTGTAAAATATCTGACCTGCCCCCCAAGGAGATTTTCATCCAAGTGATCTGTCAGTATAGCGGGGGAGGTTGTGTCTCCCCATCACTCTAGACTGCCCCCAGCTCGTGTGCACAAGCTTGTCTTTACAAAACACAACTCCGGGAAGTTTAAGTAAAAGCACAATAGGTGGAGATAATAGATTACGTTTTTCTCTTTGATTTACCCAAGCTTATGCAAATCAAACATACAGGTAAAGTGGGGCTTCAACAAAGAGGGAAGAAAAGGTATTAACAAACAAAATCAACAGAACATTTTAGCTGGGATTTCTGGCATTTTATAAAGCTTCAGTGTTAAACTCCACCCACTTCCAGTTTACATCACACCCACTTCTGGTTTTTATTCAAATACAAATACTTCTGTTGGCTGAACAGATATGATACAATATTATGGGATGGCCATAAAAAATGAGCTATTGGCATTATACAACATGACTTTGACAGTGTTTTTAAAAAATTTACTAATTTTACATTTTACACAGTTTTTTACAGTGTAGAGTAGCCCCTCAACTGGAACTGTATGATGATGCAGGCCCTCAACTAGAACTGTATGATGGAGCAGCACCTCAACTGGAACTGTATGATGGAGCAGCCCCTCAACTTGAACTGTACTGATGGAGCAGCCCTTCAACTGGAACTGTACTGATGGAGCAGCACCTCACCTTGAAGAGTATGATGGCGTAGTCGTACATAGAGAGGGCATCTTTTGTTTCCATGGCAATCTTGGCAAACCATTTCACTGCCGTCCCAACATCCTTGGATACGCCCCTCTGGCCCCAGAACAGACATCTGCCAGTGCTCGCAGAGAATCAACCTCACTCAAAATAAATACAGTGTCATTTATGAGATCATATGACACACACGCACACACACACACACATTCACTCACAGACACACACAAACACACACACACACATGCACTATAGACACACACTCACACACATTCACTCACAGACACACACAAACACATACACAACATAAACACACACACACACACACACACACATTCACTCACAGACACACACAAACACACACACACACACACACACTCACTCACAGACACACACAAGCTCACAGACACACTCACAAACACACACACACACATACACATACACACACACACCACATGCTCACACACACACACACACACACTAAATGTACCTGGGAATCAATGTCTCCTCTATCTGCCTGAAACTGCAGGTAGAGAAAGACGTCGTCTGTCTGGTCCATTTGAGCCTGGAGCGCATCGTCATCGTTAAGGAGAACGTGCTCTGTTGGGTATTGCTAGAGAGAAAAACACAAGCCCACACAACACTGAAAGCACGCAGAAATGCAGAGCTTTTCAACCATAAAGAGACCGTCCCTGTTAATGACACATCAAAGGCTTTGCATGCTCTCTGCACACGGGGCAGGGCTACAGATGCATTCTGGGACTGAGATATCAAAGGACAACAGAACCTCAGAGAACAAAGAACAGGCCATTCTGCCACCTGGGCCCTCCACTGCGGCTGATTGGCTCCACTGGACCCTTACACTGCGTTTACTGAAGCAAAGATTCCCCTCGTTCCATCAACATGCAGGAGGGCAAATTACCTCACCTTCGCTATCTCTGGTGTGAGTGAACGGGTGAATTATCTCACTGGTGTAGGTGAAAGGGTAAATTATCTCACCTGGTGTAGGTGAAAGGGTAAATTATCTTCCATGGTGTAGGTGAAAGCGTGAATTATCTCACTGGTGTAGGTGAAAGGGTAAATTACCTCACCTGGTGTAGGTGAAAGGGTAAATTATCTCACCTGGTGTATGTGAAAGGGTGAATTATCTCACCTGGTGTAGGTGAAAGGGTAAATTATCTCACCTGGTGTAGGTGAAAGGGTAAATTATCTCACCTGGTGTAGGTGAAAGGGTAAATTATCTCACTGGTGTAGGTGAAAGGGTGAATTATCTCACCTGGTGTAGGTGAAAGGGTAAATTACCTTAGTGGTCTGCACTGTCCACCTGTCCGCACACGTCTGCTTGCCCAGGTTGGCATAGTAACTGTACGCCATGCGGGGGTCCTTGGGGAAGCCGTCGATGCCCTGCATGTGCTTGTAGCCGAGGTGCATCAGCGCCAGTCGCTCATCCCCCTGAGCAGCCATCAGACTGTACACACGACCCTGAAACACCACAAACAACACCATAAACAACACCATGATCAACACCATAAACAACACCATAAACAACACCTGCTCACACACACACACACACCTGGACACCCGGCATACACACACACACACACACACACACACACACACCAGGACACCTGCTTACACACACACACACACACCTGGACACCTGCTTACACACACACGCACACACAGACCAGGACACCAGCTTACACACACACCAGGATACCTGCTTACACACACACACACACACACACACACCTGGACACCAGGCTCACACACACACACCAGGACACCTGCTTACACACACACACACACACCTGGACACCAGGCTCACACACACACATCAGGACACTCGGCATACACACACACACACACACACACCAGGACACCTGCTTACACACACACACACACACCAGAACACCTGCTTACACACACACGCACACACACACCAGGACACCAGCTTACACACACACCAGGATACCTGCTTACACACACACACACACACACACACACACACCTGGACACCAGGCTCACACATACACACCAGGACACCCGGCATACACACACACACACACACCTGGACACCAGGCTCACACACACACACATCAGGACACCCGGCATACACACACACACACACACACACACACACACCAGGACACCTGCTTACACACACACACACACCAGAACACCTGCTTACACACACACGCACACACACACCAGGACACCTGCTTACACACACACACACACACCTGGACACCAGGCTCACACACACACATCAGGACACCCGGCATACACACACACACACACACACACACACACACCTGGACACCAGGCTCACACACACACACCAGGACACCCGGCATACACACACACACACACCAGGACAACGTCTGTCATCATGAAAAGCAACTGTGCGGTCAGTAGTGAAACGCTGAGGTCAGTAGCGGTCGCTGTGGTCTGTAGTGGAGTCGTTGTGGTCAGTAGTGAAACTCTGTGGTCAGTAGAGGTCACTGTGGTCAGTAGTGGAGTCGCTGTGGTCAGTAGAAGTTGCTGCGGTCAGTAGCGGTCGCTGTGGTCAGTAGTGAAATGCTGTGGTCAGTAGGGGAGTCGCTGTGGTCAGTAGCGGTCCCTGTGGTCAGTAGTGAAACGCTGCGGTCAGTAGTAAAATGCTGTGGCCAGTAGCGGAGTCTTCGTTACCTGCAGTGTGTCAGTGGGCGTGCCCAGGCCGGCTAGGTGAATGACAGCCAGCAGGTAGGCTGCTCTGTGGTGCCTGAGACAGCTGGACAGCCTCAGCAGGGGGAGCAGATCAGGCACCCGTCCGAAATCAGGGGGGTCTCCCCGATTCAGCCTCCGCAGGACCAGCTCAAACACCCGCTCCCCAAGACGCAGAGTACCCTGGCGAACCCCCAAACCTGACACAAAGACATACCTTACCGTCACTCCTGTCAGACACATAATCAAGCACGATGATGATGTTCTAATCTCTTAGTACAGGGAACACCAGCTATGGGGCCTGCTGGGGTCCAGTGTCAATCAGCACTAAATACATCAATTAAAGCAGGTTTTCGCTCAGTTAAATCGCCTCACCTGAGTTTGCTGGCTTTTAGACCAGCAGACCCCTGCGGATTCACGGGACCCGATGGGGAGACCCCGATGAGAGTGAGACAGCGCTATGAGACAGGAGAGTGCTCGCGTACCTGACAGACGGGAGAGGAACTTTGGCCCTGCGGCATGGAGCACCTCCAGCAGGGGGCGGTACAGCTCCTGTGCTTTCCGGCTCCACGCTGCAGAACGGCATGTTGGGCTCCCCATCCTGATCCTCATTTCAGAATAGAAACTCTGGCAGGTGCCTGAAAAAAAAAAACAGGGATGTTAACTACATTAATAACACACAGTACAACAGTCACATTCTCCTTTAATCCTCTATAACAGTCACATTCTCCTTTAATCCTCTATAACAGTCACATTCTCCTTTAATCCTCTATAACAGTCACATTCTCCTTTAATCCTCTATAACAGCCTCATCCCCTTAATTCCTCTCCAGCACAGTCTCATCCCCTTAATTCCTCTCCAGCACAGTCTCATCCCCTTAATTCCTCTCCAGCACAGCCTCATTCCCCTTAATTCCTCTCCAGCACAGTCTCATCCCCTTAATTCCTCTCCAGCACAGTCTCATCCCCGTTAATTCCTCTCCAGCACAGTCTCATCCCCGTTAATTCCTCTCCAGCACAGCCTCATTCCCCTTAATTCCTCTCCAGCACAGTCCCTGCTCCCTGTAATTTGCAAACTGAAGCACCGCTGCCGTACAGTCCCGAGCGCAGAACTGAGCCACAGGAGGAGCTCACGGCTGTTCGTGACTTTCTCGTTTTCCTTCAGAGCGTGTAAGAACGCGGCGACGGCCGTTCTAGTGTCCTCGCAGGTTCGGTGCGTTTCATCCAGCTGCGTCACCGTCCAATCAGGGAACAGGGGGTTCATCACCTACAGGAGGCACTTTACTTAGTCACAAGCACACTCAAAACCTGGTATAAGCACACTCAAAACCTGGTATAAGCACACTGATAACCTGTTATAAGCATACTCATAACCTGTTATAAGTACACTCATAACCTGTTACAAGCACACTCATAACCTGTTATAAGCACACTCATAACCTGGTATAAGCACACTCATAACCTGTTACAAGCACACTCATAACCTGTTATAAGCACACTCATAGCCTGGTATAAGCACACTCATAACCTGTTATAAGCACACTCATAACCTGTTATAAGCACACTCAAAACCTGTTATAAGCACACTCATAACCTGGTATAAGCATGGTCATATCCTGTTACTCGCATATTGGAAGAAAGGATATAAAACATTACAAAGCACATCCAGACATAAAGCACCTTTTTTGCCTCCATACGGTGGTATCTGATTGGCCCAAAATAGCCACTGATGCCGGGCATGTTCTTGTCTCCTCCAATCACAAAGTACCCATCGGTGTCATTGAAGTGGATTGCACTGTGGAAACTATGGTAACACACAAAGAACACACAACACTGTAGACCCTGTCTGTTTACAACTCCTACTACAATACAATTCACCAAAATTAGATTTTTCACAAACACACATGCACACGCACACACACACACACACACACACACATGCTCACACACATACACACACACACACATGCACACTCACGCACACACGCGCGCACACACATGCTCACACACACGCCCACACACATGCCCACACACACATGCACACACACACGCTCACACACACACAAATGCATGCGCGCACACACACATGCTCACACACACACACAACCACGCATCGCTGTCCCTCGACTGTAAACCTACTGAAAACTGTAGCGTTTAATCCTCTTATTCCCGACAGAGGAGACCTCCAGCTGCACCTGAGGACAAACAGAGGAAGCGCTATGCTACAGCAGAGGTCAAAGGTTGGAGGTCATGCACAATACTGCAAACTCCTCAGGGTGGCCCAGGACATCTCTTCACAAGTAAATTTCAAAACTAAATTTGGTCGGTTAACATTTTTGCCGACAGGCTTTTACCAGCTCTACAAGGTTTTATGACTTCTCTTTTGCAATGCGAGCAATTTTAGAGCATGTGCAATGAATGTTAATCTTTTTTGTTTCCTTTTTAGAAACAATGCAATTAAAATTCATATGTATTCTCAGTATAAATGCTATCGTCTTCCAGCCTCACCGGCTCCTCCACATTCTAATCTTGGCTGCAAACACTCCACCTGTTATCTGCAAATGCAAATGAGTGGCAAATTGGCTATTTTAAAGTAAAACTGAAATTTAAAGTTCTGCTGTGTGCTGATGAAGCAGTTTGGGAAAGTGTGGAAGTGGAATTAAGTTCTGCTGTGGCTGGTAATGTGGAAACCCTAAATGAGCTACATCAGCTCGTCTCTCACGAAAAAATATCAAAAGCCGTATGTGAACACCCAACATGTGAAGAGTGCAAAATGTGCTGTGTGCACATGTTGCGTTGGCTGTGTTTGTGCTGTGTTGGTGCGTGTGTGTTGTGTGGTGTGTGCGTGGGTGTGTGTGGGGGTGTGTGTGTGTGGTGTGTGCGTGGCGTGTGTGTGTGTGTGTGCGGTTGTGTGCAGTGTGTGCTGTGTGCGTGTGGTGCGCATGGTGTGCCTGGTGCGTGTGTTGCGTGTGTGTGTGTGTGCGGTGTGTGCGTGGTGTGTGTGTGTGTTGCGTGGTGGCCTGCGTGCTGTGTGTGTGTGCTGTGCTGCTGATGTGGTGCCTGTTGCGTGTGCGTGAGTGCACTGCTGTGGTGTTGCTGTGGTGTGTGTGTGGTGCATGTGTGCGTTGCAGTGTAGTGTGCGTGCATGTGTGTGCGTGCGTGCGTGTGCCTGCGTGCCTGTGTGCGTGTGTGCATGTGCCTGCATGAGTGTGTGCCTGCACTGCGTGTGCGTGAGTGCATGCCTGAGTGTGTTGCTTGTGTGTGTGTGCATGCGTGCATGTGTGCGTTGCATTGTGTAAGTGCCTGCGTTGCATGCGTGTGTGCGTGTCTGCGTGCGTGTGTTGCGTTGCGTGTGTGCCTGCATTGTCTGTGTTGCGTGCATATGTGCCTGCCTGCATGTGTTGCGTTGTGTGCGTGCGTGCGTACGTGCTTTGCGTTGCATACGTGCCTGCCTGCATGAATTTACCTTGGAGCCCTCTATATAGCAGTCTAGCCGGTGCCAGGTCCTCATAGGGAGGGCTGTGTAGGATTTGAAGGCCTGGTCCACTCCAGAAGTCAGGCGCACCTGGAACACAATGTGCCCTGGGACACAGACAAGGACCAATCAGCAAACAGACTGGAGTCACACACGAACCAATCAGCATGCAGACTGGAATCACACATGAGCCAATCAGCATGCAGATTGTGTGAAAATGTGCTCTACAACCTTTCTATAACGGAGTGTGTGTGTGTGAAAATGTGAGACACAGCCTTTCCACAGCAGTGTGTGTGTGTGTGTGTGTTACAGCCTTTCTACAGCAGCGTGTGTGTATGTGTGTGTGTTACAGCCTTTCTACAGCGCAGTGTGTGTGTGGAATGTAGTGTGAGGCCACGCCCTCACTCTTACAGCCCAGTAAAAGCAGTGTGACCGGCTGGGGAAGCAGAATGGGTTTCTGACTTTAGATCCAGTCTGGAAGTGCCACGCCCGCAGAGACTTGTAAAACCCTGCTATGCAGGCGTCACAGGGACATACATATTATGCATATTTCCTAGACGTAGAGCCAAGAGATCAAACCCCACCCGGCTCATCTGTGTTGGCTAGAATGTTCTAGCTCCGCCCTGCTCACCTGTGTTGGTTAGAACGTTCTAACCCCACCCCCTCACCTTTGTCGGTGAGCAGAATCAGAGGTGTGTCGAATGTGTTGTTAAAGTCAACGTGATGGAGGATTCCACACAGGTCGCTGCTGCACCACCTCAGCAGGTAAATCCACACTGAGAGACTCACCCTACAATCAGCACACAAAACAAAACGCTTTATCCTCATGCAACACTGCAGGGACAGCAGGTATATACACTGACCCTGAGCCAAGCACAGCTGAGCCTAATCACACGCCTGGCAACATGATCTGGGGCCAAGTCACGCACCTGCCAATCAGAACCCAGAGCTACATATCTGTTTTTAGTAAATATTATAATTCATGGTTGAGGAAAGTGAGATCTGGTCCCTGTCGGTACCGCACTAGGCCAGTCCAGTCAGAGCGGGACGCTACCTGGGGTTCGAGGCAGCTCCCAGGCGAACGTGTTCCAGGTCTTTGTTGATGAAAGGGTAAAACTTGTGGATCACCCCAAATCTCTCGCCGGTGCTCGCCAGTGGGAACTTTAACAGACCCACCAAACCTGCAGACCAATGAGAGGAAGACTTTAACAGACCCACCAAACCTGCAGACCAATGAGAGAAAGACTTTAACAGACCCACCAAACCTGCAGACCAATGAGAGAAAGACTTTAACAGACCCACCAAACCTGCAGACCAATCAGAGTAAGACTTTAACAGACCCACCAAACCTGCAGACCAATGAGAGAAAGACTTTAACAGACCCACCAAACCTGCAGACCAATGAGAGTAAGACTTTAACAGACCCACCAAACCTGCAGACCAATGAGAGTAAGACTTTAACAGACCCACCAAACCTGCAGACCAATGAGAGTAAGACTTTAACAGACCCACCAAACCTGCAGACCAATGAGAGTAAGACTTTAACAGACCCACCAAACCCGCAGACCAATGAGAGTAAGACTTTAACAGACCCACCAAACCTGCAGACCAATGAGAGTAAGACTTTAACAGGTTGTCAGGTACAGAGTTTAAGAAACTGGACCCACTGTAATCATAGTGTATTAAGTTTAAATCCCTGGGGTGAAGGTGTAAAGTTTAAATCCCTGGGGTGAAGGTGTAAAGTTCAGATCCCTGGGGTGAAGGTGTAAAGTTCAGATCCCTGGGGTGAAGGTGTAAAGTTCAGATCCCTGGCGTGAAGGTGTAAAGTTCAGATCCCTGGGGTGAAGGTGTAAAGTTTAAATCCCTGGGGTGAAGGTGTAAAGTTTAAATCCCTGGGGTGAAGGTGTAAAGTTCAGATCCCTGGGGTGAAGGTGTAAAATGAACAGATTTAATTCAGCACCCACTTCAGAAAATAACTCCATTTGTCACAGTCTGCGTCAGGGCTCTACAGTGCTCCCATTTTGGGAGCATTTGCATCTGAAAAGTAATGCGTGCTGACCGGAAAAATTAATTTAGGAGCACATCTACCAACTGGGATGCATTAGTGTGCTCCTGAATTTTTCAACTTAGGCACACGTGTGCTCCTTGGAAAAAAATGTTAGCATAGAGCCCTGTAAAGTATGAACATGCAAACTCAGTCGAAGGTCATCGTTAGAGATAAATCTGGGGCAGCCTTACCGGACTCCGTCACGCAGCGTCTGGCCTGCGTCTGATTGGTCAGCTGCCACAGTAACTCCGCCCCCCAGGAGGGACACTTGTCGTGCTTCTTGACCGGGCGCAGAGGGGGAGGCACGGAACCCAGGAGTCTGAACGCCCTCGCGCGCGCCTGGTGATAGCTGCCGTTGCCATGGAGACCACCCTCACCTTCTTCAGGCCCCTCCAGGTGGCTGAGCCAGGCCCTCAGCATGACGTCAGAGGCATCCACTGTGTGCCTGTTGAAATAATCCCGCCTGTACGCGACAGCATCGGGAAACCTCAGGACCAGGGGGTGTGTACGGGGCGTGTCCATTTGCTTTAGACGAGTCCAGCTTCTCCTGAAGATGGTCACCCCAGTTCTCAGTGCAGAGGAGGCCAGCACCTCCACGTGCACCACACAAGGGCGGGAGCACCGGTACAGCACCGACAGGACATACCCGTCAATCACCACATCGGGGGCGTTGCCAAACCTGACGAAGTCCTCTCTCCTTACCCTCCCGGGGTCCTGCGGGGTGGGCGTGGCTCGCGACGTGCTGCTGCTCTGTGCCTGAAAGATGACAAACGGGGACTGAGAACCGTGGCGCGAGCAGCGACAGCGTCGAGCAGCCAAAGTTTCTCAACTGACTGGCCAGTCAAGGGAGTCATTCAAATGACAACAGCCTGCGGCGCACGCAACTTGCGCTGTGTTTAAGTTACCCGCAGTAGATCACTAAATTAATTAAACGATTCGTTCTTACTTAGCTACAATTCTTTTTTTCTTCTTTTTTTTTGTTGATGGATTTGTAATCACTAGATTATCTGCAATTATTTTACAATGAGCTTTTTAAAATGTTTGCAATATACCAACACAGAAGACGACCAGCTACTGCATTAGTGTAACATTAAAAATTAATAATCGGCACAAAATGTCTTACATAATCGATACCACTTTGACAGCAGTTCCCTGAAGTGATCAAAACACCGGAAATCAAGCCATATGTTGACAATTTAACCGCAGTCAAACAGCGCGAGAGTGGCGTTCTTGTCTGGATCAAATTTAACCAAACGAAGCAAACGGATTACGCACCAGTGATACAACTCCAACCGCAAATGCAACGCTTGTAATGAAGCGAAAACTCGCTGAAACTTTCATTTCTGTCTGCGTAGTCGTTCCAAATGTATCATGTCACGTTCTGTGAATGTGGCATTGTCCTTTTCGGTGCTCAGACTTTTTATAATGAATGTTTCGTAACATAAAACAAATACATATTTTGACGTCCACACTTATGTCATCGTCCCGTAACTTCACACAAATGTTAATCGCGTATCTTTTCTGAAGTTGTTTCCTCGCGAGCAGAGGAACGCGTTATGGCAGTTACGCAGGAGGGGCTCGCGACAGGTGAGTCACCTGTTCCGTGGGTATGCACAATGACACCACGAAACAAGGGAACACCTCTTTCTCTTATTTTCGGTTTTCCCATCAACAGAGATTTCTGGAATCAGCCGATAGGCTGCGTTATTAAACATCACTTTTTATTAGATAAATTACATTGCACTGCTTTGGTTTGGCTGCGAGTTGACAACGTTCTTATCCAAAGCGATTTGTAAAGCAAAAAGGTGATTCCAATACAGTAAGATTCATGTGGTATTAAACTACCATGGCATACGTAATCAGTGCATAAAGATTATACGTTATTAGGCTATTATTAGGGTTCCAATGAGAAGCAGATAACTATAATGGGACCTATAATGTTCGCCTATAATTTTTTCCGACATTTTGAATTAAAAAAAAAAAAAAAATTAAAAAAAATCTTCTTCTCATGAACCATAAATCCGAATGACACGAAATGTGTAGGCCATGTCCACGGGACATGCATGGACATGGTTTGAAAAAGCTAAAGGGTTCGTCAAAAATTGGCGAAATTATTAGGCAATCAATTTTAAAAAATTTTGCAAAGACATTCAGTTTGCTGTAAAATCATGACACAGTAATAAATCCACTTGGAATTTTTCAGGGCGGCCAGAAACATGATGGTAAACATGTCTACCAAGTGCCCTGGTGATATCTTGATATTTGAAGAACATATAGCCGTTTCAACTTTGCCACGTCTATCTTTGACACCAAAAGCGGAACAGTTTTGCCCATAGGGGGCGCTATAATAAGCACTGAAAGTCTAAATCTCAGCCCGGTGTCCCGCTTGTCCTAGAGATGTAATCCCTGGTTAATTAACCAGCCTTAATATCTCAGCCTTAATGTTAGACACTATGTTCATTTCGTTGGTTTAAATAAAGTTCTCACATTTTAAATAGTTAAGATTGAAAGACATAGCCCACTATACATGATAATACAATCTAACTAGATTAAGTTTTCTTTTTTGCACTTCTGATTTGTCAATACAACAAGACAACACGTTTCTACAATTATGATAGGTCAGGGGCGGGATTACGGTATCAAAGAGGCGTGAGCAATGAAAATCTCTCTCTTTTCTTATCGTCAGAGCAGTGTGAAGCCCGCAGTGCAATTGTGTGCGTTTGTTTTCAATTTGTAGCGCCTAGCTACATCCCCAAGTGCTTGTAATAGTGCTAGTAAAAGTGCTGGTTTTAACAGAATAACGTTACATTCATCCACGTCATTGTCGAAGTGTGTGTGTTGTTATCAGAGCGATTCCAGTGGAATCCGCATCAGCGAGCACCTGTTGAGTATAATCGGAGCTAGCTAGCTCACTATTGCTACAGAGTGTTGCTTCAGTTTGCATTTAGCTGTATCTATGGCAATTTAGCTCGCGCTAACATAACGCTGGCGCACATTCAGCGTGAGGATTGGAACCTGGACACTGGCCGTTTATCCAGATAGCGCTCTATGCTACCAGGAATAGCATAGTAGCACTTATGGCACCGGGAAACCCGACAGCGCTCCTTGTGACCGGAAAAGCACGGAAGCACCTCTGGCAAAAAGGGAGAAAATCTGCATCGTTCACAGTAAGCACATTTCGACAGGCCTGCAACGGGTGTTCTTTTATTCTTTACCATTGCCGGCTAGTTTGTTTTATCTTGTGTGTGGGCCCACAAAGTGTTTGCAATTGTATTGTATTGCGTTTAAGGTGAACACTGTTATAATTTCACTGCTGTTAAATTAAGATGTTTTATATTGTGGTAGCCATTCCTGCATGGATTATATCAATATTGGAATTTAGCAGTATAACGTATTGACGCTAATAGAACATTATTATTGAAATATACTATATTATACACATTATTATAGTGTTTTGAATAATATTGGACAGCTTAATAGCTAAACTTGTTGAATTCAATTATTGTATGAAAGCTTTGAGCTAAAGGGTACCTAGAACTTAAAGGTATATTGCGTTCAGTAACCTTACATTGAGTGAAATATAGGGTTCACTTTATTTTTTGTCTCTCTCATACTCGCCTCAAGTGGTTTGTTTCCAGTTACCTTTGTTTTACTATTTACCTTAAGGGGTTGAATGTTAAAAAATTTATTCCAACGACACATTTTTATTTTTGTAAATAAATTACATATTTTTTGCTACATCTTGTTTGTTTATTTAAATAGATACATTGAATCTATCAAGGCTGAACGTTTAATTCTGTTAACATCGGCCATCTTATGGCTTATGGTAAGGTCATATAATATTCACCTCGGTGATCAGAGTATATCCAGTGAAAAGGGGAGACACACTTAAGACATACTGAGCAATCTTAGGGTTAAAAGAACTCAGGCGCTGTATCTCATGTCCAGGAGTACTGGGGCAGTGTTACGGAGAGGTGATGCTTGGTCCAGATGTATATCTGGACTAATCAAACTATTCAGCCTTTACGATCCGTTTTGTCCATTCCATGTCATTCAGTGGAACCCGGTCCATTGCTGCCATGCAGCTATATATTTATTATTATTATTATTATTATATTATTTGTACTCTTTTTTAAAACTGCTGTTACAGTTACGAACACTAACCCAACCCGAAGAGTGGCTTCTGAGATTGGCTTCAGTGAAATGGGTAACTCATGGCGTCTGTTCCAGTTTCACGGTCTGTTTCACAGTGAGGTAATGTTTGGCTTGTCCTTGCTGCTGAAACGTTGGGCTGGGAGAGTATATATAGGCTCAGGGTGGATCGTTCTCGGGCCTGTTCAAGCTGTGTGTTCTTAAGGGAGGGATGGTCGAAGTGCAGCGATGGTGACGGAGAGCGAACGGAGTTCAGGTGGTTCGGCTGCGTCCGAAAGCGCACAGGAGAACGCGATTATGCAGCGTTACAGTTCCGGGTGAATGCGAGTTTGCTGCACAGACCTGCGCTCGTGGGGCGCTGCTTTTAACGGAACGCATTTTCGTTGCTTTTCTCCTTCGCATTCGTTGTAGAAAACAAGAACAGATTGTTCATTGAAATTGCCAGTCTATGGCAGATTGAAACGAGTGGATTTGGAACAGTTTACTGGACATTCACAGTGTCTCCTTACTTGACGTGGTCTAATTATTTTCGTATTTAATTTAATTTAATCAAAGCGGAGGTAAAAATTATTTGAAAGTCGGTGCGGAGATAAGATCCGGAGAACAATATAACCATGGCTTTGCAGGATGTGTGCGGTTTTCGGGACACCCCCGCGTACCCCAGATGGAACAGTCCGGCCTCGCTGTTCATGCCTGCGGGAGATGCCTCTCTGCAGTTCGGAGGGGGAGGGATCGGTTGTCATGGATACCGTTCGGCCACGGGGAGGGACTTTCCCTTGCAGCTGTATACGCCGGTCCCGGAGTACCTCACCCAAAGCCCGCTTGAGTTCGGCCAAATCAGGGCGGACACGGCCCTGAGCCGGCCCCCGCCTCCCAGCCTGGGCTCGGCGCTGTCCCCCCTCCCTCTCCCCTGCCCCCTCTCTCCCTCCCCCTCTCCGCACTCCTCCGTGCCCCTGCCCTTCCCGCTGTCCCACGGCACCACCACGCTGGCGTTTGCGTTCCAGGGTGGCATCCTGGCAGCGGCGGACACGCGGTCCAGCTGCTCGGGCCTGGTGGCCTGCCCCGCCTCGCAGAAGATCCTGCCTGTGCACTCGCACCTGGTGGGCACCACGTCGGGCACCTCGGCCGACTGCGCCCTGTGGAAGCGCATCCTCGCCCGCGAGCTCCGCCTGTACACGCTGCGGCACCGCCGCAGGCCGTCCACAGGGGGCGCCGCCAAGCTGCTCTCCCACATGCTGCACCCCTTCAGGGGCACCGAGCTGTGCGTGGCCGCCACGCTGTGCGGCTGGGACCTGCCGGGGGGGGGCACGGGCGGGGCCGGGCTCGGGGGGGCGGGGGGGGAGGAGGAGGGCCGCGAAGGAGGAGGAGGAGGAGGGAGGGCAGAAGAGGAGGAGCAGATGAAAGAGGGGGAGGAGGGATCTTCTGTGAGGAGAGGGGTCACGGGCGGAGGAAGTGAGATGCGGAGAGAAAGAGAAGAAGGGATGGAGAGGGAGGAAGAGACCAGCCCCTCAGCGGGAAGGAGATGGGGCAGTCAGCCGTCCACTGCCCAGCCCCACAGCCAGGAGGAAGAAGCAGGGTGCAATGACAGAGTGCCATCCAGCAGGGGGCAGCAGAGTGATCCGACGCACAGCCCAAGATGCGGGCCCAGCCTGCACTACGTGTGCAGTGACGGGACCCGCCTGAAGGGGGAGCTGTTCTCGGTGGGCTCCGGCTCGCCCTACGCGTACTCGGTGCTGGACGGCGGGGTGCGCTGGGGGATGGGCGTGGCCGAGGCCTGCCGATTGGCTCGTGAGGCGGTGTTCCGCGCCACCCACCGCGACGCCTACTCCGGCAACTGCGTGGACCTGTACCACATCACCGCCACCGGGTGGCGCCGCAGAGACAGGGAGGACCTGAAGGAGGAGTACTACAGAGAGAGGGAGAGAGAGAGGGAGAAAGTGGAGGAGAGGAGGAGGGAGAGAGAGAGGGAAGGTAAGGACAGAGCAGAGGAGGGGGAGAGTGAGGGATAGAGAGAGAAATTGGGTGGAGGAGAGGAGGGGGGAGTCAGGGATAGAGAGAGGGACAGGATGTAGGAGAGGAGGAGAAAGAGAGGGGATAGGGTGGTGGAGAAGAGGAGAGACGGATAGTGTGGTGGAGAGGAGGAGAGAGAATGAGAGAGAGGGGGATGGTGTGGTGGAGAGGAGGAGAGATAGAGGGATAGGAGAGTGCAGATCATTTTCAAACCAGCAATTCCACTCGGAAAAACCAGCCATCTGGCTCAGTAGGGAGACCCCAGTGCACACAGAGCTCCGGGTGTGCTGTGATTGGATCACAGAGCTCCAGACGTCCTGTGATTGGATCACAGAGCTCCAGACGTCCTGTGATTGGATCACAGAGCTCCGGGCGTCCCATGATTGGATCACAGAGCTCCAGACGTCCTGTGATTGGATCACAGAGCTCCGGGCGTCCCATGATTGGATCACAGAGCTCCAGACGTCCTGTGATTGGGTCCGTTTGCTCCGCCATGTTGGCTGGAATGCTGTGAGGTAAAATGAGTGCAGGTGAACGGCGGCAGTATCACCTTCAGACCATGTGACTTCATCTTCAGACCATGTGACTTCACCTTCAGACCATGTGACTTCACCTTCAGACCATGTGACTTCACCTTCAGGCCATGTGACTTCACCTTCAGACCATGTGACTTCACCTTCAGGCCATGTGACTTCACCTTCAAACCATGTGACTTCACCTTCAAACCATGTGACTTCACCTTCAAACCGTGTGACTTCACCTTCAGGCCGTGTGACTTCACCTTCAGGCCATGTGACTTCACCTTCAGGCCGTGTGACTTCACCTTCAGGCCGTGTGACTTCACCTTCAGGCCGTGTGACTTCACCTTCATGCCGTGTGACTTCACCTTCAGGCCTTGTGTCTTCACAACACGCTTCAATCAGAAAAGACAGTGATCGGCACGTTAATTCTGCTGCTGCCTTGTTTGTGTTTGGCGAGTGTTTGGAAGATGCAAACGGATAATTGACTACAGCCAGTCCCATTTTTTCAGCAACTGATTTTCGTGTTCGGTCGTATTTCACCGGAGCTTTAAGTGCCGTTTTATGCGTCTGCAGCGACGCTTCTCTGCTCCACAGAGCTCAGTGTAGCGGTGTGGGTAAGGCCGTCTGGCACTGTCCTAAAAGTCTCCATGCAGCAGTTTGCAATTTTAAATCATCCTTCAGTCTCTATAAAGTAAATGTGTGAAGGTTATTTGAATGAAAAATGTCTCTACATATTTTTGATAATTTATGGTCCGTCCCCTGCTATCTCCCATCACAGAATATAGGCAGTTTCAGTCACATGTATTAATATTCATGAGCTCACTAACCGGTTGGCTGAGAGCTGACTTACCTGATTGGCTGAAAGTAGGCGACTCATTACAGACCAACCCACGTAGGCCCTCACAAAGCGTACCACTGTGTTTCTTCCTGCAGTGCTGGCTATCTCATTGCTACCAATGTCACACAGTAGGGGCTTGCATGTAATGTAACCCTAAGGAAACAGGGTGTTTTATTAGCATGCTTATAGCCAGCTAGTTGGGCTTTGGCTACATGCTAGTTAGTTCTGTGGGAACCAAGCTTGTAAAACAGTGTAATACCATATACAGCACAGACGGGCACTATGGCTAGAAAAATGCAGTTCAACTAGTAAATTAGATTTGTTACAGAGCTGCTTGCTGTGTTGACTAACTTCAGTTATTAGCATCTGCGCTGTTATTAGCATCAATCGTTGTTATTAGCTAGTGTTAGCTATAGCAACCTATTTTCAATTAAAAAATGTGTTTTAAAGTAATCTGTCAAGCTGGTTACGACGGTTCAAGTGCCCCGGGCGAAACCAGAACAATAAAGTGGGACAGTTTGCATCGCATCATGCGCGATACTTCTTTTTATAAATCCTTTTATGTCCTTTTCTTTTGCCCTGTATTGGATTTCCCTGACACCAGCACCGATTGAAAAGCACTTCTGGGATGTGCATTTGCCGTCATGATTTATGGACGTGCAGCTCGATCCACCCAACACCTCCCCTGCCTGACTGTCCATGTCGGCATCCGCCTTGTATTGCATGTGTGCCGAAGCCCAGAATGCACTGCTGCTGCCGTTACAACTCAAACGTGATGTCAAAAGTGATAGTTAATAATTCATCACAAATGTATAGGTAACACACAGACACTCACAGGCTGCAGGTTTGCAGTCAGGTCTGGAAGAGTTGGAACTGTGCCCGGGTTTTTGTTTGTAACTTGGAGGCAGACCCAGAGTTGTACTCCGTCTCATTTAGAATATTTCTTGGGGGGGAATGCCCTGAGCAAACAAGCGCTTGTTTGCTAAGCTGAGATTTTGGACGGCTGGATCCGTAGGGAGCAGGTGTAAAGATTTGTTTTTAAATTCACAGCCTAAAACTAAACGTCTAGCGCCCTCCTTTGTAGCCTTTGATCTGTTTTTTTTTTTTTTTTTACATAAAAGGAGGCGGTCCCCAATTGCAGAGGGGTGGGGGTATTAATTTAGCAGGTGAAAGATAATTGGTTGACTCGGGCAAAGTCAGTTTTCTACAAAGAAAAACCTTGCTGTTCAGATTCGGCCGTTTCAAGAGGCAAATGGCTGAAATCTCAGCTACACCTAAAACCTCTTATCAAACAAATTCACAAATCTCACAGTGTTACATGAGAGCAACAGAGTCTACAACCCAAGCAAACATTTCATCTGTGCCCTTTCAACATGTTCATGCAACTGTGCATTTAACAAAAATTAGCTTCGTTTTTTGCAGTTAGGCTTTGAATTTTATGAGCCTTGTTTCATTTTTTTTTATTTTTTACAACTGTCCCTACCCTCCCAACACAGGCAGACAGACATCTCTCTCCCTCTCTCCTTCTCTCCCTCTGTGTCTCTCTCCCTCCCTCTCTCTCTCTCTCTCTTTTTCCTTTCGGTCTCTCTTTCTCTGTCTCTCATAAAGGTGTGGGTGTGAGTATGGTCAGCTCTACGCTAGGGTAAGGGAGGGCCAGGTACGTGTGTGTGTGTGTGTGTGTGTGTTTGTGTGTGACAGTATGTGGTGGGTACATGAATTTTACAAACGTGCACATGCACACACACACTCTCACATGCACACACGCACACACACACACACACACATACACGCACGTGCGCACACACACACTCACATGCACACACGCGCACACACACACACACACACTTTCTCTCTCCCGTGTGAGCGTTACACTGATGTCAGCAGTGTCCGTCTCTGTCAGCGCAGAGCAGCTTGCGTGTGATTCGTCCGTTAGGGGAGGCGGGCCTGCAGACAGGGCCAGGGTGCTGTGGCAGGGCTCCACCAGCAGGGGGCGCAGTGAATCTGCTGCTCTGTGTGCGCCAGTCTGGCCCTGGAGGCACCCGGGCGCATTCCATCAGGGAATGTGTTTAAAGAGCACGGCCCAGCAGACCTGTAATGAGAAATCAATACGCCCTCCGGCAGGCCAGGGTCGCGCAGTACCACCATACCGCCACCAGCCGGCGCTTACCCTGGCTAATCTGTAACCCCACATGCCATCAGGAAGGATTATATTCTGTGTGTGTGTGTGTGTGAGCGTGAGCGTGAGTGTGAGACTGCGTGTGTGTGTGTTTCTGTGTGTGTGCCTGTGTGTGAGTGTGCGTGTGTGCGTGCGTGTGCGTATGTGCGTGTGTGTGCGCGTGTGTGTATACTTATGCATGCATGTGCGGTTTGTGTCTTTGATTCAGCCAGATTGCAAAGGCAGCTGAGACAGTGACAGGCTGTGTTTTTAGCCAGCTGCTCACGCAGTGCAGTTATGAATCGATCTGGAGCAACGACTCGGAACGGGCCCTGTAGTCGTGGCAACAGCTTTTGGAAAGGCCATGATTAAACAAAGCCCTAAACGTGATGGAGGGTAAATCCGTCACAATTAAGGTGGAAAAAAAGCTCGTTAACATCACAATAACATAATTCGCAATTATCCCAGTGATTTAGTGTCTTTATTATGAATGGAGTGTAATTACGAGTGCAAGAAATGGAGTTAAAATAATATTTTGGAGTGTAATTATGCAGATGGAGGTGTCTCTGCAGGAAGTGAGGTACAGGGGAGCCAGGGTGGGCAGGACAGTACCTGTATCTGCTGCACTTCCTGTTCGCCTCCTCCCGCCCTCCCTGATTGGTCTTCATGCCTGTCCGTCACAGTGAGTGACAGCTTGGTGAAAGGCAAGAGGTGGGACAGGTTTCCGGGTTGCGCTTGAATGCAGCGACGCATGCAGGAGTTAGAACTCCATTTTGGGTGGCGATACGACGAGCTGTCAATCATCAGCCCATTTGAACCTTTCAGAATGATTTGTGCTCTAACAGTAGAGCGCTGCGATTGGTTCACATCAGTAGCCCCTCCCATTTCAGGGTTTTTAAAGCCTACGCTCTGCTTGAAGGTGCTTCACTCCAAATGCGTAGATCTGCTGATGAGGGCTGAGAGCAGCGTTATGTTATGAGTTGCATTCTGTATTTCAGAATGTACATCCTGTAAAGGGAGAATCTTATTGGTTATGAGCTCTGCAGCGCATCGATATCCTGTTTTCATGTTTTGCATGAAATCTCCTGTAAAAACAAAACTGGGAAACATTTACTTACAATTTGGGCTGATCGCTAAGGAGTGGGGGAGTTTCGATTTCCATTTATGTGTTTTATTTGGCCTTTATTGAACCAGGAAGTCTCTTTATTTAACCAAGAAGATCAAACTTTCTTTCCACAGAGACCTGGTCAGGAATGCAGCTGTACATAAATGGCGCTTCTGTTTCAAAGCTCTATTTTTACCTGTATTTTAACCAGGAGGCCAGGCGGGAACTCGATTCTGTTTTGCAGGGAATTAAATTGGGCAAGGAAAGCGAAGGGTTGCAGCCAATCAGATGTAAGGGGAGATTAGATTGACAGGTGTACAGAACCAGGTTTGTGGGAATTTGACCAGGACACCCCAGCTCTTTTGAAAACAGGGACTGTGTCATTGAGTGCTAATAGCTCCCCCTTGTGGTGACTTTTTGACCTGCTAAATAGTGCATATGTGAGTGAGTATGTGAGTGTGTGAGTCAGTCAGTCAGTCAGTCAGCTCCAAGCCAGGCCCCAAAGGCACTTCCTGTCTAAAGTAGACCGATAGGATCTTTAATGGCTGCAGTGAGTCAGGACCTCGCTTTATCCTGTCATCTGAAGGACAGTAAAAGGAGGATGAAAAGCCATTCTGTTCCCCCGGGAGAGGTCTGCGCACTGTATTCACCCTGTAAAGATCCTGCTTCTGTTCCCCCGGGAGAGGTCTGCGCACTGTATTCACCCTGTAAAGATCCTGCTTCTGTTCCCCCGGGAGAGGTCTGCGCACTGTATTCACCCTGTAAAGATCCTGCAGGAATCCAGCGCTGCCCGTCAGCTGAGTGATTGGGGGGGACAGGGGACGGGTGGGTTTGGGGGGCGGTGGGTGGTTTGGGGGCGGTGGGCGGGTTGGGGGGGGGGGGACGGTATGCGAGGGGGGGGCGGGTTGGGGGGCTGGCTCTCATACGTTCTCGTCACCTTGTTCCGTGAGCCTCACGTGCGTCCCTGGCGGATGAAGGTCGCCACGGAGACGGATTAACTCCACGGGTAATTCCAAACCGGGGCGGAGAGGGACAATCAGGAATAAAGAGGTATTGCCGAATATTGGTTTCCATGGTCACAGTCCTGAGATATCCTAGTTTAGGTCCCGGTGCTCAAACGTGCGGTCTCGTGGGGGGGGGGGGGTGGGCCAGCCCCCCTCTCTCTGCAGCAGCAGTTTTGGGGTACACAGCCCCCCTCTCTCTGCAGCAGCAGTTTTGGGGTACACAGCCCCCCCTCTCTCTGCAGCAGCAGTTTTGAGGTACACAGCCCCCCTCTCTCTGCAGCAGCAGTTTTGGGGTACACAGGGCTCGTCTCTCTGCAGCAGCAGTTTTGGGGTACGCAGCCCCCCCTCTCTCTGCAGCAGCAGTTTTGGGGTACGCAGCCCCCCCTCTCTCTGCAGCAGCAGTTTTGGGGTACGCAGCCCCCCCTCTCTCTGCAGCAGCAGTTTTGGGGTACGCAGCCCCCCTCTCTCTGCAGCAGCAGTTTTGGGGTACGCAGCCCCCCCTCTCTCTGCAGCAGCAGTTTTGGGGTACGCTCTCTCGGTGTTTGTGTGCTGCTGCTGTTTCCCAGCGGCTCCAGTGGCTCAGGCCCGGCGCAGCGGCTGCTGTTGAGCAGAGAGGTGTTGGTGACCCCAGGCTGCTCTAATCACTGCTGCCACAGGTAATCACACGGGGCTTACAGACTGAGCCCGTCCAATCAGCCGGCTGCCACTCACCGCACGCGCTCAGAACAGAGCTCAGAACAAGAGTCCGCTGCTGTCCCCAAATCTCTACCAGGGCAGGGGACCCCAGCGGACCCTGTGGCTCTGCGGGACCAGGGCAGGGGACCCCAGCAGACCCTGTGGCTCTCCAGGCCCAGGGCAGAGGACCCCAGCGGACCCTGTGTCTCTCCGGGACCAGGGCTGGGGACCCCAGCAGACCCTGTGGCTCTGCGGGACCAGGGGAGGGGACCCCAGCGGACCCTGTGGCTCTGCGGGACCAGGGCAGGGGACCCCAGCGGACCCTGTGGCTCTGTGGGACCAGGGCAGGGGACCCCAGCGGACCCTGTGGCTCTGTGGGACCAGGGCAGGGGACCCCAGCGGACCCTGTGGCTCTGTGGGACCAGGGCAGGGGACCCCAGCGAACCCTGTGGCTCTCCGGGACCAGGGCTGGGGACCCCAGCAGACCCTGTGGCTCTGCGGGACCAGGGCAGTGTGGAACTCGTTCATTGTGTGTTTTGTCTGGCTGACGGATTTGTTTCTGTGACCTTGTTGCGGTACGACGCGTTTGAGCAGCGGACGGCCGCGGCAGGAAGTAGCAGCAGGGAAACGGCCGACGTGCGCCTCCTCCCTGAAGGCCTGTAAATCAGTATTCCACAGCCGTGCTGTGTGACGGGCCTGCACCAGGACTCCTGTCTGCCCTTCTCCAAACGCGACCTCTTCACTCCACGGGCTTGCTGCTCAGCCAATCGACGCAGGGCTTCCCGGGGAGCGCGCGAAGCGCGGCCAATCAGACGGCGGGTGTGGGCGTGGACTTGCCATCGGGGATGGAGTCTGCCGGTTTGCTGATAAGGAAGTGAGCTCGTTAGCAGCTAGCCGCGGGAGGGGGCCGCCGCGGTTCTGGAGTTTGGATTCACATGCAGTTTGTACTTACAAGCGATGCTGGAATAATCACGTTTGGGGGATTATTTCCGCGCTCTGAGCGGGGGCACCCGAGGTTTGGGGAGGGTCTGTCTCCCCACACGCTCACGGAGCAGCGTTCTGCCGTCCCGACCCGGACCTGACCCGAGTTCTGGATGCACACGCGGTCCAGCTGTGATATCTGACACACAGAGAGATCATAATCTGCACACACACACACGCGCACACACATGCATGGGGAACTCTGTGCTGATAACCCACTTAATGGTTGAATGCATTCACTGTCACCCACCCCCTTATTAAAATGCATTGTAGGTGTCTGTGTGTCAGTGTGAGTCATTGCTTCTCACAGCACTCTACTTGGCTGTGGGTGTGTGTATGCACGTGTGTGTGTGTGTGCATGTGTGAGTGTGCCTGTGTGTGTGTGTATGTGCGTGCGTGCGTGTGTGTGTGCGTGCGTGTGTGTACCTAGGTTAGTAACTGCAGAAATGGTGCCTTTGATGTTGCAGTGATCCGACACTGTAATTCGTGCAGAGGTCAGAGAGGTCAGGGGTCAGAGGTCAGGTCGCGCGTTCCTTCCAGCGTCGTGTTCTCTCTCTCTTTCTGTTCACCATCACATTTGCTTTATTGGCATGACAATAGATTCTTACGTTCACAAATCATCATTTGGAATAAATGAACAAACTGAAGGAATGGCCGTGTTTGTTAGGATTAAAGCAGCACGGACCAGTGGCTGTCAAACGCAGTCCTGGGGGATCCCTGTGTGTTCCAAACACAGTGGCCCACTCTGAATTGTAACAGGCTGATAATTATTATTAATCAGGCACATTTAATGTCTTGAGGGGATTATTTACAGAGGGGTTATTAATGGCTATGCACGTCAGAAAGACAAAAATGTCCCATATGCACATTGTGCTTATTGTGCAATGTGGAAAATGATTCCTTTAAAAAAAGAGGCTGCATTTTTAATTTATTAAATGAGAGACTGACAGGTGAATCAATCAGGTCCTAATTGGTGAAAGTGTGGACACCTGGCTCAGTCAGGTCCTAACTGGTGAAACCATTTATATTTTAGATAATGAAGACATGAGGAAGTAAATGACAGTGAGCCAACCTCTTATTGTGCTGTTTTTCAGCAGTTTTATATCATTCCGCAAGACGTGAAAAAAATAATAATGCTGTGAATTTCGGTCTGCCGGAGAGGCGGATTGGTCTCGGCTCTGCCGGCTGGTGGAGAGAGCACCCACACCTGGGCTGCGTTGGCTAATCAGCCCAGGTGCTTAACGGTGTGCTGGAAGGCAGGCCAGCTACAGAGTGGGGAACTTTCTTTTGTCTTTGTTATTTTAGTTTGTTGTTTTAGTTTGTTGTATCTGCCTGGAACCCATGAGGGGGGATGGGTGAAGATGGCGTTTATTTTATTTCTTGTTTGGACGGGTACTCTCTCTCTATGTGGCAACCAACGGTGTTCCCTGGCACTGCCGCATCTCCCTCCTAGGGGTGTCACGCTGGTGTGTGACAACTGCAATACATTACAAAAATAGTAAGAATCTCACTGGATTTATATAAGTAAACTCTGTATTTGTAAAATATGGGACCTTTAATAAAATTAAGGGTAACACTTCAAAGCATGTGTTAAATGACTTTAATTGATCTGGAGAGTGGGTGTAACAGAATCCAGCCTAAACAGGGGTCCCCCAGGGCTGAGTTTGAGGAGCCCTGACAGACTAGCTGGGGCCTTGGCCTCTGTCCCTCTCTGTGGGTGTGTAGTAAGTGGACTCTGAGGGTAGCTGGGTGCTATGCTGCGTGTGGCAGATACAGGGGTGGAGTTATAGATGAAGGAGGCGGGGCTTGAAGTGAGAGGGGTGTGCTTGTATAAATACGGGAGGGGCTTAATCTGCAAAGAGTAGACAGGTTATTAATTTTGTTACTTCCATAGGGAAGGACTTTGAGCTGCTTGTTTCATATTATATAAGGTGTGCTATAAAATTTTATTATTATTATGAATATTTCATTATTGTGAGAAGAGATACTGTTAGCATTTCCCTAAAACATCAAAGTTAGGGAGAGATATAGGGAGAGGGAGGGAGAGAGAGTGCAGATTTTAAACAGCAGAGCTCAGCCCATGTCTCTGTATGCCACTGTTGCAGTTCACTGCCCTGCCTGCAGGGAATGGGGGCGCTGTTTGACTGGACGGGTTCCGTAAAGAGGATTCCTCACGATGTGCTTATGCATCCAGCAGTGGGGATTTTCTGATGATTTTCGCCTGCTCCAGACAAAACATGTCACGCAAATTAAAAAAAGAAAAACTCCCTCTAAATAACATCTTGCAATACATCCGCCCCCCCCCCCCCCCCGGTGCATGTTGCTTGTTCTCATGATTGAAAAGCTCATGTTGGAACACAGAACCCCTCTCAGCCCCCCCCTCAGCCCCCCCCGTCTGCAGAACACTCCTCTGCTTGCCGGGCGTGCGTTGATCTCCTGTCGTCTGTTCCAGGGCCAGATGTTTACATAAAAGCCCCCCCTCTCCGCCCGCCCCGGCTTCCTTCCTGGTGTCACGTTGCGTTTCGTCTGTAATGCCTGACGTCCCGGGCAGCGCCCCCTCTCCCGCGCGTTTCCGCGGTTACGCTGCCCGCCCGGGCCTCGAGCCGCTGCCAAACGAGCAGACGGTGATAAACGACGCTAACGATGCGGCGCGAGGGGGCGGACCTGAGAGCGCGCGCTCCTCAAATGTGCCCTGATGGAAACAAACGCCGCTGATGGCGGCGCTCGCACCCGGACGCCGCTCTCAGCTCGCTTTCTTCCCCCGTTTTATGAATCGCAACAAAGGCAAATTGGTCCTCAGCGTTTCCCATTCAAGAGGCAGCTTTCTCTTTCTCCTCCTCTGCACAGAGAGAGGTGATTTTCTTTTTTTATCACCTCTGAGCAAATGGAGGTTTATTTATTTATTTATTTATTTTCTTGGAGCGTGTAAGTGGGAAGCAAGAAAAAGTAAAGATTTGCATTTATATAGAAGCTTTTATGGGTCTTGTGCACTGAAGGATGGTGGTGGGGGGGGGGTAGTCAGGAACTTCAGTCTTCATCAATTTATGCAGCTCCCCCCCCTTCTCTCCTCCGTGATTCATTGATGAATCGGTTAAGGTGTGGGATCAAAGAGAGGTGGCCAGATTGGGGGATCCAGGTTGAGTTGGGGTTGGGGTCAGTTAAGGTGTGGGATCAAAGAGAGGTGGCCAGATTGGGGGATCCAGGTTGAGTTGGGGTTGGGGTCAGTTAAAGTGCAACTGTTGGCACTGCAAACAGGCTTTCCAGCAAAATTGCAGAATTAGGGACAAAGAGAAGAGGAGGCTGCTGGGTAGTCATTTCTCCTGCATGTGCCAGCCCATTCCTGTGATCCGGCGCATGCTACGAATGGGCCTACAAATCCTATTGGGTAATCCAAAGATGCAATTGGGGATCCAGGTTGAATTGTTGGTATAAGGTACAAATCTAATTGGGGACCCAACATGGCTGGGATCTTATTGGGATCAAAAGGCCAGATTGATAATTGGGTTCCAAATTGGACAAAGAAGGCCAGATGGGATAAGTTATTTTGGGTCAGTAATTGTCAAATAGTGGCCATTGCAGTGAGTTGGAGTTGGGGTATCTAAGTGTGGATAAATATTTTGCCAATTGGGGAATCCAGGTTATTGTTGGTCAGAATGTAGAAGTGTTGGTAAATAGAGGTGTGCAGATTGGACAGGTTAGTTGGGGTTGGCAGGTGTGGATCATGAGTGGCCAGATGGATCAGTGAGTGGTTGGTAAAGTGATCAGGTGGCGTGGGATCAGGTGATTGGTTGGCATAATTGATCAGAGGCATTGATCGTGTTGGTTATAGGTTGGATCAGAGAGTGCCAGATTGGATCGTTGATTGGGTGGTCTAGTGGTCAAAAGAGGTGGCCATTGGGATCAGGTTGGTTGGGGTGGCGTTAAGGTTGTCAAAGAGCAGATTGGGATCAGGTTGAGTTGGGGTTGGTCAGTAAGTGATCAATTGGCAGTTGGACAGGTTGAGTGGTGGTTAAATATGTTGGATGCAAACAGGTTTAATTAGGGACAAGAGAGAGTCTGGTATCTCTCCATGTGCAGCTTCTGTCATGCAATGCCTACAACCTTTGGTATCCAACTGCTCAATATGTAATCATCAATATTGGGTAATAAATGCTCAATTTGGGTATCCAACATGAATCTTATTGATAAAGTAAAGATATTATGTAAATTTGTTAATATTGTATTTGCTGGTTTAGCTTTGCTTATCCTAAATGTGGTAGAATATTTGAATTGTTAATTACCCCGGAGTGCTTTCATGCTGCTCAGAATGTAGAAGTGTTCGGTGGAAAGCAGTGTGTTGCAGGTGCCTTATCACTGCGTTGGCGTCCCTAGGCTATGCTGGCCTTACGTCTGCTGTGTGTTTGACCTGGATATGCGTACAGCACGAGAGAGAGCACGTGCGTTAAACACACCTCTCCTGAGCCCCGTGTTCAGTCCAAAGACACAGTGTGTGTGACTGGTGTTCAGTCCAAATACACAGTGTGTGTGACTGGTGTGCAGTCCAAAGACACAGTGTGTGTGACTGGTGTTCAGTCCAAAGACACAGTGTGTGTGACTGGTGTTCAGTCCACAGACACAGTGTGTGCGACTGGCGTTCAGTCCAAAGACACAGTGTGTGTGACTGGTGTTCAGTCCAAAGACACTGTGTGTGTGTGTGACTGGTGTGCAGTCCAAAAACACGTGTGTGTGTGTGACTGGTGTGCAGTCCAAAGACACAGTGTGTGCGACTGGTGTTCAGTCCAAAGACACAGTGTGTGTGTGTGACTGGTGTGCAGTCCAAAGACACAGTGTGTGCGACTGGTGTTCAGTCCAAAGACACAGTGTGTGTGTGACTGGTGTGCAGTCCAAAGACACAGTGTGTGCGACTGGCGTTCAGTCCAAAGACACAGTGTGTGTGTGACTGGTGTTCAGTCCAAAGACACTGTGTGTGTGTGTGTGTGACTGGTGTTCAGTCCAAAGACACAGTGTGTGCACCTGTGTTATAAATCTTCGTTCAGTCTCTGTTGCTTCAGACGATTTAGCCATTTACCATTTTTCCCAGCCTCCCCCCACCAAACACAGATATGCGGGAGCAGATTTCTCTCTGAAGGATGAGGAACGAGCGATTAGTCAGGCCTGGGCGTCCCTGGAGGAACGAGCGATTTGTCAGGCCTGGGCGTCCCTGGAGGGACGAGCGTGTGGCAGAGCGCTCCCCACTGCTATTAGCTGCCTGACCACAGAGCCTGAGGATGCATGCGTTCAGGACACACTCACATCCCCTCTGCGCTCAGGACACACTCACATCCCCTCTGCGTTCAGGACACACTCACATCCCCTCTGCGCTCAGGACACACTCACATCCCCTCTGCGTTCAGGACACACTCACATCCCCTCTGCGCTCAGGACACACTCACATCCCCTCTGCGCTCAGGACACACTCACATCCCCTCTGCGCTCAGGACACACTCACATCCCCTCTGCTCTCAGGACACACTCACATCCCCTCTGCGCTCAGGACACACTCACATCCCTCTGCGCTCAGGACACACTCACATCCCCTCTGCACTCAGGACACACTCACATCCCCTCTGCTCTCAGGACACACTCACATCCCCTCTGTGCTGAGGACACACTCACATCCCCTCTGCTCTCAGGACACACTCACATCCCCTCTGCGCTCAGGACACACTCACATCCCCTCTGCTCTCAGGACACACTCACATCCCCTCTGCTCTCAGGACACACTCACATCCCCTCTGCTCTCAGGACACACTCACATCCCCTCTGCGCTCAGGACACACTCACATCCCCTCTGCTCTCAGGACACACTCACATCCCCTCTGTGCTCAGGACACACTCACATCCCCTCTGCGCTCAGGACACACTCACATCCCCTCTGCGCTCAGGACACACTCACATCCCCTCTGCTCTCAGGACACACTCACATCCCCTCTGCGCTGAGGACACACTCACATCCCCTCTGCGCTCAGGACACACTCACATCCCCTCTGCGCTCAGGACACACTCACATCCCCTCTGCTCTCAGGACACACTCACATCCCCTCTGCTCTCAGGACACACTCACATCCCCTCTGCGCTCAGGACACACTCACATCCCCTCTGCTCTCAGGACACACTCACATCCCCTCTGTGCTCAGGACACACTCACATCCCCTCTGCTCTCAGGACACACTCACATCCCCTCTGCGCTCAGGACACACTCACATCCCCTCTGCGCTCAGGACACACTCACATCCCCTCTGCTCTCAGGACACACTCACATCCCCTCTGTGCTGAGGACACACTCACATCCCCTCTGCTCTCAGGACACACTCACATCCCCTCTGCGTTCAGGACACACTCACATCCCCTCTGCGCTTAGGACACACTCACATCCTCTCTGCGCTCAGGACACACTCACATCCCCTCTGCTCTCAGGACACACTCACATCCTCTCTGCGCTCAGGACACACTCACATCCCCTCTGCGCTCAGGACACACTCACATCCTCTCTGCTCAGGACACACTCACATCCCCTCTGTGCTCAGGACACGCACACATCCTCTCTGTGCTCAGGACACGCTCACATCCTCTCTGTGCTCAGGACACACACACATCCCCTCTGTGCTGAGGACACACTCACATCCTCTCTGCGCTCAGGACACACTCACATCCACTCAACGTGCAGGACATACATCCATCGAAGCATTCAGCAAACACTTGTCTGGACTGACTAACACAGGCTGTTACTTTTCATAATGTATTTTTTATTAATTGCACTGCAAAGGCTGCTCTCCCCTGTATTTTATAACACATGAATAAGACCAGGAGACCATCTGCATGCAATGCTGGCGTTTTGAATTGCGTCAAGCGGTCCTCAGACTCTGCACGAATCCCCATGTAATGCGATGATGTCAAACATAAAACCTGGAGAGATGGTACAGTCATAGCTAGTATGAGCTTTGTGTGAGGCTCAGTGTTTCTGTATGAGGCTCAGTGTTGCTGTGTGAGGCTCAGTGTTGCTGTATGAGGCTCAGTGTTGCTGTATGAGCCTCAGTGTTGCTGTGTGAGGCTCAGTGTTGCTGTATGAGGCTCAGTGTTGCTGTATGAGGCTCAGTGTTGCTGATAGCTCAGTGTTGATGAGGCTCAGTGTTGCTGTATGAGGCTCAGTGTTGCTGTATGAGGCTCAGTGTTGCTGTATGAGGCTCAGTGTTGCTGTATGAGGCTCAGTGTTGCTGTATGAGGCTCAGTGTTGCTGTATGAGGCTCAGTGTTGCTGTATGAGGCTCAGTGTTGCTGTATGAGCCTCAGTGTTGCTGTATGAGGCTCAGTGTTGCTGTATGAGCCTCAGTGTTGCTGTATGAGCCTCAGTGTTGCTGTATGAGCCTCAGTGTTGCTGTATGAGGCTCAGTGTTGCTGTATGAGCCTCAGTGTTGCTGTATGAGGCTCAGTGTTGCTGTATGAGGCTCAGTGTTGCTGTATGAGGCTCAGTGTTGCTGTATGAGGCTCAGTGTTGCTGTATGAGGCTCAGTGTTGCTGTATGAGGCTCAGTGTTGCTGTATGAGGCTCAGTGTTGCTGTATGAGGCTCAGTGTTGCTGTATGAGGCTCAGTGTTGCTGTATGAGGCTCAGTGTTTGCTGTATGAGGCTCAGTGTTTGCTGTATGAGGCTCAGTGTTTGCTGTATGAGGCTCAGTGTTGCTGTATGAGGCTCAGTGTTGCTGTATGAGGCTCAGTGTTGCTGTATGAGGCTCAGTGTTGCTGTATGAGCTCAGTGTTGCTGTATGAGGCTCAGTGTTGCTGTATGGCTCAGGTTGCTGTATGTCAGTGTTGCTGTTAGCTCAGTGTTGCTGTAGTGGCTCAGTGTTGCTGTAGCGTTGTTCAGTGTGAACTGTCTGTTTAGTGTTGCTGTGGCGTTGTTTCTTGTCCTCTGTGTGCGTTTTCTGTCTTCTTGTAGTTGCTGTGCTGTGTCTCCTCTTGTCCCTTCCTCTGTGTGCCCTTGTCTTCCTCTTTGTCATTCTTGTCGCGTCCCCCCCCCCCTTCCTGTCTGGCCTCCCCCTCCTGTCTGGTCCTCCCCCCCTGCAGCCAGGGCACTTTCCGATTTTGAGGCCGTCCCTCCTTGTTGTAATCTCTGTCGATACGATGATGATGGTGGTGGTGAAGATGATGATGATGGTAGTGATGGTGATGATTATAATGACGATGATGATGGTGATGGTGATGATAACAACCCTGTCTGTGGGAGGCTGTTTCCAACAGGGGCTATTTCTTCCAGCCACCTAAAACGTGATGTGTGTATGTAATGTGTGTTTTAGAGAGGAGTATCTGACATTTTGTGTTGGACATGCTCTTATGAAATGCGTGTATGTGTGTGTGGGTATTTGTGTGAGAGAGTGTGTGTGAGAGTGTGTGTGTGCATTTGTGAGTGTGTATGTATGTGTGTGTGTATATGTGTGAGTGTGTGTGTGTGTATGTGTGTATGTGTGAGAGAGTGTGTGTGAGAGTGTATATGTGAGTGTGTGCATGTGTGAGTGTGTATGTATGTGTGTGTGTATATGTGTGAGAGAGTGTGTGTGTGTGTGTGTGAGAGAGAGAGAGTGTGAGAGTGTGTGTATGTGTGTGTGTGTGTTGTGGGAGGGAGTGTGTGTGTGTGTTTGGGGGGTGGGTTAGCAGGTTTGATTGATGCTGTGGCAGGAGGGGGGTAGGGTAGGGTGGGG
The DNA here is from genome assembly GCF_018555375.3 of Anguilla rostrata. Taxonomy (NCBI): domain Eukaryota; kingdom Metazoa; phylum Chordata; class Actinopteri; order Anguilliformes; family Anguillidae; genus Anguilla; species Anguilla rostrata. The sequence continues at coordinate 66,721,830 of NC_057936.1, forward strand.
GAGGGTGGGGGTGGGGGGGGAGATTAAGGGGAAATCTCCAGTGGGGCCGCGCCTTTACGCCTCACAGCCTCTGAGCCGGAGAGAGAACTACAGGAGCAGAATTACAAATCATCCCCAACACACACACACACACACACACACACACCACACACCCCCACACACACACACACACCCTCCCTCACACCACACACACACACACACACACACACACACACACCACACCTCACACACACCACACACACACACACACACACACCACCACACACACACACACACCTCCCTCACACACACACACACCTTCAGACACACACACCACATCCACTACACCACACCTCAGTCTCACCATGGTACCTACCCTTCACCCACCCTGCCCCTGACAGCGAGCCAATCCCAGAGCAGGATGGACTCAATGACAGGCTCGTGTGCTGTCCTTTCCTGCTGGACGAATCTTGATGACAAACAAGTTCCTCCTGACTACGATGGGCGACCAGTCACAACATTGCAGCCAGTTCTGCCATTAGGCCGATGTCAGCTCCATGCGAGTGAGCCAATTCTGCAGTGAGTGCAGTTCACTGACCCTGAGATGTGAAGTGTCTGTGCAGACCTACCCTAACTGCTCTGGCTGAATGAGAATCATTGAGACTGAATAAGTTCTGCTAATAAATGAGGCAGTCCATACATTGCATTTCCATTAGTGACGATAATCGGCAAAATCGTCAAAAATAATCACAGTGTATCATAATCGGCATGGTCACCTGGACAGCAGTCTTCAGTACTGGTGATGGTGACACTGATAACATTCATAACAGTGAAAATTAAACTGTGTCTTCAATTCAATTCTCTCTTATTTGTGAACGTGTATCACTGTTCCCTCTGTTTCTGAGCTTGTGGCACTGATCTTTGCAGTCGTGCTATCGTGCTATCGTGCTGCAGGGGCTACGCAGGTCCCGCACACCTGGGCACCTGGGACTTCCTCCATATTTCAATCTGGGACAAATCTGCACGTTTCGCAATCGAACATTCCCTCCTCTGTCTCCTTTTATTTTCTGTCTTGAGTACAGAGGAGTTCTGCTCCGTCGCAGAGTTCGGCGCCGAGCGCACGTTTCACTGTGTGTTAGCCACGCCTGCGTTCGGTGTTTTTAAAATGCCACACATCGCTGTCAGAATGTTCCTTTGGCTCTGCGATGTACATCCAAATTTGAGTGGTGATTTTAAAAGTGTAATCCTTTCCAAGCGACGCTAAAACACTGCATCTTTCACTGCACTCGTGACTAAAATGAAAATGTGAGCCCTGAAGTATAGTTTGCTCCCTCGTGTATAATAATATCACATTCATTTCCAAATTAAAATTGTATTTATATACCGGATGTCTGGAAATTTCATGAAAGTAAAAAATAAATAAATAAAAAGTCATTTTAAGGCCACTCCCAGCGAAAGTCCTGGCGGAGTTGGATCTGCAGTTGCTCTAGTCCAGACAGCAGAACCAGAACCAGTCTCCGGGTGGCAACATGGCCAGTTTATTTGTAAAGGTGCAGACTTGGTTCTGTCTCAGTCTCTGAACCTACAGTACTTTTTTATTGTTTTATTTATTTTGTTTTTTTTGTTTATTATCGAACATATCATAATGAGGAGAATGGGCCATTCAGCCCAACAATGCTCGCCATTGCCTACCACTACGTGGTACCTACCGCACTATATCAAGCTTGGTATTGAAAACCTGCTGCTACTACATGAACCTGGCCGGCTATTCCACACAGCAGCTCTTCTCTGTATGAAAAAAAAATTCTCTCACAACTCTACACCACAAATCTCTATATGTTGAGTTAATTTTGTTATAGACTCTCCCCCATTTACAAACTTAAAGAAGTTTAATGCTGATTTGACTTTTATCCAAAGCACTGAGCTCATGAATTTTAAGATTCTTGTATTTATGAAGTGCCAGGGCAGATTTCCCAGACTGCACCTCACCCCACTGCCTCCGTCGATGTTTGGCTTCCAGTCTGTCTCCAAACTTTTTCTTTTTAAAATTAATTCTGTTTCACGGTTTCTCTCCACAAATCAGGAGATCCGCTCAGACAGCTGTGGCCCGGTCCCATCTGCCCCGCCCCCATCGCCCCGGTCCATGCCCCAAACCAACGCACGCCCGCCCGCACTCCACGATGCTTGGACCGCGGTGTCCGTAATGCGTGGCTGGGATTGCGGGCTGGTGGCTGCACTCCAGGCTTATCAGGGCAGGTGCCGTGATTCAGCTGGGGGGGGGTGGGTGCTGGGGATGGGCTGCGGGCGGCGCGGTGAGTAACTGAAAAGCTGGCTTGGGCGCGAGTCCATCCCCGCACCCCCTCTCTGCATGACTGTGGATAGTTCCGGAGGGGTTCGCTTCTCTGCAATTACAAATGTGCTCTCCCCCCGCCCCCCCCCACGCAGATGCAGATGCCGTGCTCTAATTGAGTGCTTTAAAATTTATTCAGAGATTTGTTGAAGTGTTCTTCCTGATTTTCCATCCCATTTGGCCAGTCCTTCATGCATTGACTGGCTTGTATCTTTCATTTTTTATTTTCTAAAAAAATTTTTTTTTTTTTTAAAGAAATCTGACGCTTATTTTTGTGTGTGTTGTTGTTTCTTTAGTAGCGTGGACGTACTGGGGTGCGTGCGTGACACTCGATGGTGTGACCAGTGGACATGACTGAAAACAATGATGCCTGTGTAAAGCTAATTACTCAGATTTAATGGTGTTTTAACAACAGCTGGTCTGTCATTGAGTCAAGAAGAGAAGCCCCAGCAGTAACAACAACTATAGCATTTTATCTTATGAATAGTGAGCTGCATGCATGCCTTGGTACATAAACAAGATCATAAGGTTTTTTTTTACTGATGCTCTTGTACATTCCAAGTTGCGTTACACCAGTACACCAATGATCTTTAAAATCTACAATCTTTAATATTAATCAGTGCCAGATTTTCCTCCCCATAACTGAATTGGAACATGGGATATATATTTCACTACAGGATTGTTCCACTGACAGGTTGCTTTTACAGCATGCAAATTAGGCAACAGGCTTTTTTTCCCATTTCATTTCATTTACGTTTCATTTTTATAACCCTCCTCTGGACCTCAAACCACTTTTACAGTTAAGTGATTGAGTGCCGGAACAAGGCCTGAAAAGATGGGCTTTGTGCTTCAGTCACTGCTGTCTTTTATTTTTTTAATGGCTTTCCACTTCGTGAACTTGTTTACCTTTTACAAAAATGCGTGAGTATTTTGGCAGTCAAACTTTTAAAGTTATCTAAGTAGAAATATAGCTTGGTAACTATAGGTAAATCTTTCCGAAAGGTGCCCATATTTTTGTTTTTCACGTTCTAGCTGAGTGACTGCAGTGGGGTCTTTCAGAGTTAGCCGTTTTTGGGCGATTATTTTTTTATTTCCTGTGGGTAATGGGAACCTGTCTGGGCATTTAGATCTCAAACAATCCACATGTTCCCCTGGGCTTGAAAATGCCACACTTCAGACTGGTGATTAGGGACCTTTTCCATCTCCAACAGGGACTCACAAGACTATTTATTATTTATTTATTTATGTATGTATTTTGTCTCAGTGCAGTATTTCTGTTGCTCATTTTAAGCCCAATGTAAGAGCCCACTTTACTTTCCCTCTGACCCCCAGCTCAGCGGGTGGGGGGGGGGCTGCAGGGTCCTCCTCGGCTTCCCAGGGGTGAGAACAGGACGGGGCTCAGGGTGCGACGGGGGTCAAGATGGGACAGGGCTCAGGGTGGGACGGGGTCAGGACGGGACGGGGCACAGGGTGGGACGGGGGTCAGGACAGGACGAGGCTCAGGGTGGGATGGGGGTCAGGGTGGATGGGGGTCAGGGTGGGACGGGGGTCAGGACAGGACGAGGCTCAGGGTGGGATGGGGGTCAGGGTGGGATGGGGGTCAGGGTGGGACGGGGGTCAGGACAGGACGGGGCTCAGGGTGGGACGGGGTCAGGACAGGACGAGGCTCAGGGTGGGATGGGGGTCAGGGTGGGATGGGGGTCAGGACAGGACGAGGCTCAGGGTGGGATGGGGGTCAGGGTGGGATGGGGGTCAGGTGGGATGGGGTCAGGGTGGGACGGGGGGTCAGGACAGGACGGGGCTCAGGGTGGGATGGGGGTCAGGGTGGGATGGGGTCAGGGTGACGGTGCCAAGGACAGACGGCCTCGTGGACTGGGTCAGGTGGGTGGGGGTCAGGGTTGGGACGGGGTCAGACAGGACGGGGCTCAGGGTGGGACGGGGGTCAAGAGGACGAGGTCAGGTGGAGGGGGCAGGGTGGATGGGGTCAGGACAGGACGGGGCTCAGGGTGGGATGGGGCTCAGGACAGGGGGAGGGGGTCAGGTGTGGACGAGGTCAGGTGGGATGGGGGTCAGGGTGGGACGGGGGTCAGGGGACAGAGGCTCAGGGTGGGATGGGGGGTCAGGTGGGACGGGGCTCAGGTGGGATGGGGGTCAGGGTGGGAGGGGTCAGGACGGGACGGGGCTCAGGGTGGGACGGGGTCAGGACAGGACGGGGCTCAGGGTGGGACGGGGTCAGGATGGGACAGGGGTCAGGGTGGGACGGGGTCAGGACGGGACGGGGCACAGGGTGGGACGGGGGGTCAGGGTGGGACGGGGGGTCAGGACAGGACGGGGCTGATTCCTGTGCAGTCAGAGGGGCCCGCGACTCCAGCGCCAGGTCAGTATCTCTACAGCTCCTCTTTCTGCTCAATCAGCTTTTTCTGTACTTCACTCACTCATTCTCACACACACACACTCACTCACTCACTCACTCACTCACACACATACTCACTCACTCACACATTCACTGTCTCACACACTCTCAATCACTTAAACATTCACTCTCACTCATTCACTCAGTCAAGCACTTACTCACTCCATCCACTCACTCATTCACTTAGTCAAGCATTCACTCACTCAGTCACACTTTGCTGTGTACAGATAGCTGTCTAACTGTGCCAGGTGTAATTGAGCCTGGTATACTGGAGCCAGTTGCAGTTCAGCCAGATCTTATTGGTAGTAACAGATGCATTTATACTTGCAGGAACCGAACTGGCCATCCTTGCTACACCGAAAACCAGCTGTACTGTAAGTGTTTTTGTCTTGACATCTGTCATTTGCTTTGGAAGATTATTTTTCCGTATTTACTGCCAGGGCCCATTTCTGACAGTACTGCTCCACTGGAGCTGGGGTCTGCTCTGGCCTGGTTCAGAACCAGGTTGTCTGCTTAGAGTGTATATTAGGCTTATCTCTCTGAATGGCATACGACTGGTTGTGAGAAAATAAATGAGTTAAAAATTTTTATTTAAATGAGTACATGATGTATAATAAAATGATTAAATTAGAGGAGGTTTGCAGGACTCTTGAAGGCAGCTGTGATATTTTCTGCATTTCTAATGAAGCTGAGCTCTGTCTCAGGCTCCCGTTGAGCACAGCAGGAGCACAGACTGCACATCCATCCAACCTTCACCCCCAACCGAGCACACCCGCTACTGCCTCTCCTCCTGTACCTCCACCTCCCTCTCTTCTGTCTTCCTCTGCTTCTCACCCTCAATCTGTACTTTTAAACTTCCACCAGCTCTCCCTCTCTCCCTTTTCCTTCCCTCTCACTCCTCTCCCTCTCTCTCTGGTGTGATGTGGTTAAGCTCTCTGTCCATATCACACTGTACTGATACTTGATTCTTTTTTTATTGTGCTTCTTGTCCACCAATTCCTTCTCTCTACCCCACTCACACTTCTGTTCTCTACATCTCCCTCTTTCTCTTCTCCTCTCTTCCCCCTTCTCCCTCTCTCTTTCTCTCTCTCTCTCTCATGCCTTGGCTTCATCACTCTCTTTGGAGATGGTTCCTCATTATGATGATTATGACTAATCCTGTCTGACCTGAAGTGACTTGCAGCCCTCTTTCTCTCCCCCTCTTTTCTCTCCCTCTTTCCCTTCCTCTCTCCCCTCTCTATCTCAGACACACACTCACACACTCAGGCACACACACACTCACACACATGCGCACACACACACACACACACACACAAACACACGCTCACACTCTCTCTCACACACACACACACAGAACTCTGCACTGGCAGGAGTGTTCATGCGCATCACCACCCCCACCCCCAACCCCCACCCCCACCCCCACCCCCCTGCACTCACTTTTATTTTCTCATTTATTTCCACCTGAGGTCTCTCATGCTCCTCAAGTGTCTGAATTATCCTTTCATCCAAAAAATGGTGTTTTTATCTGAGTATTCCCCTGCTAACCAAGCCCATTGAACACCTGGGTCCCTGCAGCCACAGTATGGAGCACCACAATACACCGGGCAGACAGGCGTAGCTTCTCACGCACTGTAATAAAGGAAAACAGGTGTAGGTGGTTATGTATTGTAATTAAGGGTGGAGTCAGGTGTAGGTGGTTTTGTATTGTAATTAAGGGGGAAGTCAGGTGTAGGTGGTTATGTATTGTAATTAAGGGGGAAGTCAGGTGTAGGTGGTTATGTATTGTAATTCAGGGTGGAGTCAGGTGTAGGTGGTTATGTATTGTAATTCAGGGTGGAGTCAGGTGTAGGTGGTTATGTATTGTAATTCAGGGTGGAGTCAGGTGTAGGTGGTTCTGTATTGTAATTCAGGGTGGAGTCAGGTGTAGGTGGTTATGTATTGTAATTCAGGGTGGAGTCAGGTGTAGGTGGTTCTGTATTGTAATTAAGGGTGGAGTCAGGTGTAGGTGGTTATGTATTGTAATTCAGGGTGGAGTCAGGTGTAGGTGGTTCTGTATTGTAATTAAGGGGGAAGTCAGGTGTAGGTGGTTCTGTATTGTAATTAAGGGTGGAGTCAGGTGTAGGTGGTTATGTATAGTATTTAAGGGGGAAGTCAGGTGGGTGTAAGGGCATGCACAGCCTCCAGTAGGACACAGGTGGACATGCCACCCCTCTGCCTCCACCTGTACCTCCACCTTGGTCTATTTTCAGTCTCTGTGTTTGCCTTTACCTGTCCAGTTTCTGTGATCCAAGTCTGCCTCTCTGTCTATAGGTGTGTGTGTGCCTGTGCAGTGTGTGTGTAGTGTGTGTGCATGTGTGAGAGAGAGACAGAATGTGTGTGTGTGTGTGTGTGAGAGAGAGAGAGAGATAGAGAGAGACAGTAGTCAGTTGTTCTGATGGAGAGAGGAGGTGAGAGAGAGAGATGGATGGAGACAGTGGGAGACAGAGAGAGAACAGCAGTGGGTAGACCGATGCAATAACCTCTGCTGCCTGTTATGGCACATTAGCAAAGTTATCAAAGAGGATAATACACAACCTTCCACTCCAGTCCTCCGAGAGTGGGTGTTAGTTCTGCAGTCAGCTCGGAGCACAGTGTGTGTGTGTGTGTGTGCGCGCATGTGTCTGTGTGCCTGAGAGTGTGTGTGCATCTGTGTGTGTGTGTGTGCATATGCGTCTGTCCATGTGTTTGCCCGCATTTGTGTGTGTGTGTACATCCATGTATGTGCGTGTGTGCGTGCGTGTGCTTGTGCGTGCGTGTGTGTGTGTGTGTGTGTGTCAGGGGGCGGGGCATTGCGCTTTATTCTGAATTGACAGTTCTGACAGGGACTTAATGCTGGAACTCAGAGGGAGTCGATCAGATCTGTTTGTCAGATGCATTAGGATAAACACGGAAGGATTTGCACTACCGACAAGAGCTGAAGAAAAATACAGAGGGAGGAAAAGAGAGACAGAGAAAAGGAGGGGAAGAGAAAGAGGGAAAAGGGAGGAGAGATGCAGAGAGAACAAGAGGAAGCGGGATAGAAGGAGAGAGTGAGGGGTAGAGAGAGATAGTGGAGAGGAGGAGGGGGGCAACAGAGGAGAGAAGGAGTGAGAGAAGATAGAAAGAGTGGGGGAAAGAGGTAGAGAGCAATTGAAAAGAGAGGGAGCAGATGGGTCAGCCATCTGGTGGGGAAGAGTGAGATGGAAAGAGAAAAAGGAGGAAATATTGGAGAGGGGTAGAAAGAAGCCTGTGTGTGTGGGTGTGTGCGGGTGTGCAGGCATGTTTGTGTAGGTGAGGAAGTGCAAGTGTGTGCGTGTGTGTGGATATGTGCGTGCAGGTGTGCAGACATGCTTGTGTAGGTGAACAGACACACACATGCACACATACATGCAGACGCGCACACACACATGCACACACACAACACACACACACACATATGCACACAAAGACTCATAAAACAACATGGTTGAACCAAGCTTGCTAACAAGTGTCGAGGCTAAGAGGGGGGAGGGGGAGGGGGAGAGAAGGTGTAAAGGAGGACAGCGAACGATGGAGAGGGAGATTGCTGAAGACAAGGTGAAAAGAGAGATTGAAATTTAAAAGCAGTGAGTGGGAGTGAGAAGTGAGGCAACAAGTGGCTGATCTGAGATCAGTTTGAGCTGAGTGAAAGGCCCTTTGTAGTTGCCAGCTTGATTTTTGTGACTACATGTATGACTATTGACTTGCATGGGATTGAGTGAAACAATATGTATTTCAGATTACATTAGTGTATCTTAGTCCACAGGACCACAGGACCAGGACCACAGACAGATCTGTCAGTTAGCCCACAGACCCAGGGTCTCAGTGTGTTTCCAGGACCACAGACAGCTCTGTCAGTTAGCCCACAGACCCAGGGTCTCTGTGTGTTTCCAGGACCACAGACAGCTCTGTCAGTTAGCCCACAGACCCAGGGTCTCTGTGTGTTTCCAGGACCACGGACAGCTCTGTCAGTTAGCCCACAGACCCAGGGTCTCTGTGTGTTTTCAGGACCACGGACAGCTCTGTCAGTTAGCCCACAGACCCAGGGTCTCTGTGTGTTTTCAGGACCACAGACAGCTCTGTCAGTTAGCCCACAGACCCAGGGTCTCTGTGTGTTACCGGGACTCTGTGGTTTAGCTTCGTGGGGACGTCTGAGCGTGCTCAGTGCCAGGTCCACAGCCTGCGCTGTCACGAGTCGCTGGAGCGCCACTAAACCAACTGAGCTCCAGCAGCCTGGCAGCACAGCCCTCCCCCACTCTAATTGGCTAATTAAAATCAGAGCCTCTCCTCTGCAGCTGATCAGCTCTGTGATCACTCTGCTGCACATTGCATCACATGACTCTCCGTGATTCACATACATATACATACGCACGCACGCACACGCACATATACACATACGCACACATGCACGCACACGCACATATACACATACGCACACATGCACGCACACACACATACACATACGCATGCATGCACACACGCACATATGCTCCACACTGCTGCTCCGACCGCTGCTCCACACTGCTGCTCCGATCACTGCTCCACACTGCTGCTCCGATCACTGCTCCACACTGCTGCCCCGATCACTGCTCCACACTGCTGCTCTGACCACTGCTCTACACTGCTGCTCTGACCACTGCTCCACACTGCTGCTCCGATCACTGCTCCACACTGCTGCTCTGACCACTGCTCTACACTGCTGCTCCGATCACTGCTCCACACTGCTGCCCCACACTGCTGCCCTGGCCCATGCAGGTAGGTGACGCATTTCGAGTTGTCTGAGTTCCAGGTCATGGTGGGGTGCTTGATGAAAGTGGCTTACATAAAAAATAAGCTCATTATTATTGTTGATATGCGGATGGTGTGAAAGCCTTTGAGCAAATAATTTCTGATTCGCTGGGTCTCTCTGTGGAGCCCAAGGCTTAATGTGAGTGTACAGGTGTTCCTCTTAACAAACCCCACTTTGATATAGAGTGTGTGTGTGTGTGTGTGTGTGTGTATGGGTTTGCGTGTGTGTGTGTGTCTGTGTATGTGCATCTATTTGTGTGCCTATTTTGTGAGCGTATGTGTGTGTGCGTGCATGTATGTGGCGTGTGTGTGTGTGTGGATATTCCCAGTATCTGAGATGTTACATGCCCCGCCCTGTTTGGGCCCCGCCCTGCCTGTGGGGTGCTGGGCAGAGCCTGAAGGCTGTGCCTCCCACTCGTCACTGCAGACTTTACCCACGATTCCCCTCTCAGCGCAGGTGTAGGTGGAGAGAGAAACAGAAAGAGAAAGAATGCTTTTTTTACTTTCTGTCCTCGTTTTTCCATTCTTCCTTTCCCTTCCTCACCATCAGCATTTCCCTCCCTCCCTCCCTCCCTCCGTCAGGGCCCCCCCTTTCCCCCCATCTCTCAGTGCTGTCATTTGCCACCTGCAAGGGAGAGAGAGGGGGGGGAGAGGGAGAGAGAGAGGGGGTATAAATAAGAACCTGAGGTAGAGACAGACAGGAGATAGGGGACAGATCTGCACACACACATACACACTGCACGCACGCGCACACACACATTTACACACACACGCTGTGCGCACACACATTTACACACACACTTCACACATGCACATTTGCACACACATACACACTGTGCGCGCACACACACACACACATTTACACACACATACACTGTGCACGCACACACACACCTGAGTGCAGTCATGGACACAGTGCAGGTGAGGGTGGGGTTCCGCCCTGCGGTGGGGTACAGACAGTCTCCTGTGTTTGCGTCTGCCAGTGTGTCAACCGCACACTGAATGGAGCTGCACTGTAATTAAATGTAACGTACGTCTGTCTTACAGACATGCGAGGGTTCATGTGATTTACGAAACAGCTAGGACTCAGTTTGAAGGGATTTTTATATATGTGACAGTGAGGGATACACACATGCGCATTCACACACGCACACAGACACACACCCATGCACGCACTCATGCACGCACACACAGTACATTGCAGGAACACACTGCGAATAATCTTTTTTGTCACAACTAGTTATTTGTGGGTGAGGCGGGGGTGGGAGGAGTTCAGATATTATGGGTATAATTTTCTTCTGCTTTACCGTTCTTAGCCTGGTAGGCAGCTTTTGCGTCTTCCCCATACATTCTTATAGTGATTTAAGTTACTAGCTCCATGAAAACTGGGTGTGATTGTAAATATTTCAGCTGCATAGGTTTTGTAGAGTGAGTAAAAGTTCGATTTCAATAATAACAACAACAGTGGCAAATACTTAATATTCGTAATTATAACAATTACAATTGTTGTCGTTATCATTGTAGAATGAGATTAAGAAAAGTAACGTAATCTTCTCTTATTGTTGTTGTCACAATCTGTTTAATGAAAGAACAGCAGAGAGGGTGACAGAGAGAGGGAGGGCGAGACAGAGAGAATGAATGTACGTGATGAGAGATTTTAAGACAGTCGTTTATTAGCGGAGGGAGAGGAGCTGTCGAAAGAGGAGGGAGCGAGCGCGTGAGAGGAGCATATCGTCTTCTCGAGCCTCGCATTCTGTCTCGCGTCGTGAAAGTCACAGAGAAACTCGACCGATCCGAAAGCCGGACAGTCTACAACGGGTAAGATTCAGTTATTTAAAAAATTCAGAAATTCCAAAAATAAATACAAAAATCGCGAAGTGGACAGGATGTCAGTGGAGATATTTAAACGAGGGAAATTAGTTATATATATATATATATATATATATCACTGAGTTTGTGCTTGCAGTCAACACACGCGTACGTGTTATTTATCAGAAGGAGCTTGTGATCACGATGTTTACAGCTTAACTGAAGCTGCACGCTGTGTTTGTGTAGCCCGCTCGAGCGTGAATGTATTTATACAGGCTTATGTATAAATACCGTACATATTACTGTACAAGTACTGTGTTCTGTCAGTTGTGGAAGAGTATCCACGCGATTCATCTTAATGTAATTTTCAAGTTCTAGATAGATGTGTTATTTTGTGCAATATAGACCATACGTGTGCACATCTGAACGCACAGACATTGTTGTACTGTTAGACAGTTATATTGTGAATTACGAACCTTTCCTTTTTGATTGGGTTTGTCTTAAGTGTCAGCATGTTTTATTTGGACGTGTCGTTTTCCGATTCGAAATAAACTGAAATCACGGTGTATGTGCGTGCGTGCGTAAGAGAGAGTTATTGAACAATAAACCATTTCGAGAGAACGGGACACAATATATTCCAGTTGATTGAACTGAGCGCGAGGCTTAGACAGATGATGCCCGCGCTTCTGTCTGCCACGCGGTGTAGGTCCGCGGAGATGCAGTCTCTGTGGGGGAATGCAAATCCGTCACCTGCAGCCGGAGACGGGCCTCGCAGGGACAGGCGATTGTTTAATGAAGGCTACAAACTCGTTACCGCTTGAAAACGCAGCGCTTGCCGGACCTTTATTGTTACGGCAGTTAGTAAAGCCTTTGAAAAACAAGTGTGCGCCGGTTTGACAATGTGAACGTGAATTGACATGACAGGGTCGCGCTCGCGGGCGTTAGCAACATTTCTCCGGTATGTTAATACACACACTGCATGCCCTGTGTGCCTGTTTAGTGTGAGAGGGAGAGAGAGAGAATATTTATGTAGTATATGGCTTTGTGTGTGCGTGCCTGTGCGAATGCATGCGTGCATTCATGTGCGTCTGTCTGCCACTGAGAGATAGGTGTCTTTAAATAGAAAGATGCATTAACTAAGATAGTGACTTAAGCATGCAAACACGTTCAGGGAGAAGGTGGTGGCAATGTTATTACTAGATGGTGCAATTCATTGAAACACAGAGAAAGAGAGAGAACAGAGGAGAGAGAGAAAGAGATGGAGGGAGGAGAAGAGCGACTGGGAGAGTTTAAATGTGTTAGTGCTGTTCTCACAGGTCCGTGGCAGCTCTTATTTTAGCTTATGAAGGTTTTTCTGTTCAGAATGAGAGACAACACTTTCAGCCACAGTGTCTGTAGTTTAGTGGGTCTGTGTCTGAGCGGGTCTGTAGTTTAGCGGGTCTGTAGTTTAGCGGGTCTGTGTCTGAGCGGGTCTGTAGTTTAGCAGGTCTGTCTCTCTGGGTCTGTGCCTGAGCTGGTCTGTCTCTAGGTCTTAGTTAGGGTGTCTGGGGCGTGCTAGTGTCTGTCTTGAGCGGGTCTAGTTGCGTCTGCCTCTGGGTCTGTGCCTGAGCTGGTCTGTCTCTGAGCGGGTCTGTAGTTTAGCGGGTCTGCCTCTCTGGGTCTGTGCCTGAGCTGGTCTGTCTCTGAGCGGGTCTGTAGTTTAGCGGGTCTGCCTCTCTGGGTCTGTGCCTGAGCTGGTCTGTCTCTGAGTGGGTCTGTAGTTTAGCGGGTCTGTCTCTCAGTGAGTCTGTGCCTGAGCTGGTCTGTCTCTGAGCGGGTCTGTAGTTTAGCGTTCATTCATTCATGATCACCCAGTATTTGTTCATTATCAACCTTCATTCATTATTGGGGGGGCGATGTGTTTACACTCTGTGTGTTAGAAATGTGTTCACACTGTGTTTGGAATGTGTTTACACACTCAGTGTGTTAGGAAAGTGTTCACACTGTGTGTTTGGAATGTGTTAACACTCTCAGTGTGTTAGGAAAGTGTTCACACTGTGTTAGGAGTGTGGTTACACACTCATGTGTGTTAGAAGTCTCACTGTGTTGGAATGTCACTCATTACGAATGTGTGTTGTTAGATGGTTACACAACCAGGTGTGTAGCAATGTGTGTCACCGATAGGGTTAGGAATGTGTTTACACACTCAGTGTGTTAGGAAAGTGTTCACACTGTGTGTTTGGAATGTGTTCACTCAGTGTGTTAGGAATGTGTTCACTCAGTGTGTTAGGAATGTGTTTACACACTCTCAGTGTTAGGAAAGTGTTCACACTGTGTTAGGAGTGTGGTTACACACTCTGTGTGTTATGAGCTCCTGCTGGCTGTCCTATTACTGATAGTGTGTTGTCTGCGGCTCCCCCAAGGCCGGGTGAAACTGTCATGCCAATGTTGTGACTCACCGGAGATATAAGCCAGGTTGGCATTCTGGGTAAACTGGACTCCCGCTGTGCGGCTAGCACAAGCAATGGGGAACTTTCCGGAAAACTGCGTATTCTGAGAGTGTAGGAGGTCATGAGCGCGTAGCAGAGCTGACTAATCAGAGGATAAATCAGAGATAATGCAGCCTAATCAGCCAGCAGACGTTATTTAAAGCGAAAACAGCCCCCCGTCCCCCCCGTCCCCATCGCCAGCAGGGTGTTCAGCCCAAAATAGGAAGAAATTATGACACCCCCCTCCCTCCCACCTAATTGACTGTGCTGGGTGACCACGGTCCCTGGCTCCTCTGTGCACGGAGCTGCCTGTCGTCCATCTACATCGGCGCTGAAATAGAGAAGACAAACACACAGCAAAAAAGATCTCGTGCAAGGCGCTGGATTAAAGGAACGTGTTGGGATCAGAACAGAAATGACTTGCACACTTGCTGGATGCACCAAAAACAAACAGCAGCATTTTTTTTTTTTTTTGTTAAAGACAGATGTGGTTGAAGTGTTAACCGTTCATGTTAAAATAAATACTTTTTTTTTTTTTTTTTTTTTTTGGAGCAGCTAGTGAGCGTGCAAGTCTTTTCTGTTCTTTTTCATCCGCACAAGCAAGCGTGTAGCAGGTCCATTAGCATCGGTGAACGTGAAGACGCTCCATGCGTAAGCATGAACACAGTTCACAAAACCTGAAGTTTCTGTTTGGCATCAGTAAGCAAGGGCACGCAAGGGCAAAATAGGAATCTCTTGAGTTTTTGCCTTTTTGCCGTGTGTGTGTGATGCAGCCAGGCCCAGGGAGAATGGTCCAGCACCACATGATGGATTTAAACCCTTTGAAGAGTAGGGTTTTTTTTTAAATGTTTTTTTATTTTTTTTTTATTTCAAAATTCAAAGTCAGTGTTCTAGAACTGCATTGCTTTAGATGGCAAGTAGCAATTGTTGCATCAGCATCAGAATGTTCAGGTAAGAACATTCTAATCCTGTATTTGTGATGTCACACCTTAAAGGGTAAAATGCAACGTGTTTTGGAAGCCAGGGGGGAGGGATTTTAGAGAAGCCCCCCTCCCCCCCAACTTTCACACCTTACACACACACACACACACACACCTGAGTGCAGAGTGATGAGTCTCTTTTTCCGCACACACAGTGGGGCCCTGCTTGTGCAGTGAGTTATGTAAAGGACAGCTACAGAGACCTGGAGCTGGAGCAGGAGCAGGTGCAGGGTCTAATTATATACCCCGCCGATGCCCCCAGCCCCCGGATGGGTGTGGATCACAGCAGCCCTGCATCACAGAGCCCCAATCCCATCATCCTCTTCTCTGCTCCAAGGCCATTGGCTGGTTCTGTATTTAAACGCCTGGGGACCCTAACCCCCCCACACACACCTCCCTAACAGACCCTGCTCAAATGTACACCTGTCAGACACCTAACCCCCCCCCCCACACCTCCCTAACAGACCCTGCTCAAATGTACACCTGTCAGATGCCTAACCCTAACCCTAACATCCCCCACACACACACACACCTCCCTAACCCTAACCCTGTCAGATGCCTCATTTGCATGAAGTCCTGCTGGCAGATTTACTGTAACATGATGCAGAACATTTATAAATCTCTACCAGCTCCTAATAACATGCCTGAGAACAACGGGTGTAGAGAGAAGTATGTGTGTGTGTGTGTGTGTGTGTGTGTGTTTGATAGTGTGTGTGTGTGGTAGTGTGTATATCTGTGTGCGTGTGTGTGTGTGTGTGTGGTAGTGTGCATATCTGTGCGTGTGTGTGTGTGGTAGTGTATATCTGTGTGTGTGTGTGTGTGGTAGTGTGTATATCTGTGTGTGTGTGGTAGTGTGTATATCTGTGCGTGTGTGTGTGTGGTAGTGTATATCTGTGTGTGTGTGTGTGTGGTAGTGTGTATATCTGTGTGTGTGTGGTAGTGTGTATATCTGTGTGTGTGTGTGGTAGTGTGTATATCTGTGTGTGTGTGTGTGGTAGTGTGTATATCTGTGTGTATGTGTGTGGTGGTGTCTCTCCACATGCAGGCGTACATTCACAGCATGGTGGTAAATCTCCAGTCAGAAAGCTTGGCAGCGGATGTGATTCACACTTTCATGCCAGAATGATTATTAATGTTTGTAATTAATGGACGCTATCTGCTAATGTATCATCACCATGTGCTTTGCTTTTATGTGATTTTATTCAACTTCACCGCATAAATATTCAAATTACAAAAATTCTCATCTCGCCACAAAAGCCCAAATCACAGTTCTGTTTTTCTGGCCTCTTCAACACTGCCCCCTCCTCCACTCTCTCCAAAAAAAAAGAAAAATCTCCAAAATGTTTTTGTAGTGTTGGTGTGGCAGACCCAGGAGATGTGTTTGAGTGAGAAGACCTACAGGAGAACAGAGAGTGGCTTTATTTCAACAAAGAGCATGCAGCCAGCCGAGTGTTTCCACTCTGGTCACACACACACACTCACTCGTGCGCGCGCGCACACATGCGTACACACACGCACACACGAACATACGTTTGGGGGGTGGGGGGCTGAGCTGAGCGAGGGGCCGCCATCCGGCCGTCTGTGCAAGTCCTGCGCCCTGCCCCTCCGTGCTTCACGTCCAATCAGGAAGCAGGGTTCCGCTGAGTCTGTTTTTATCTGCGCGTTAACGCTGCCCTGGGAACCGACACCTCACAGCGAGATGGACCTGGGTTCCAGTCCCTGCCACTGTGGGATCTGCGTGTTCTCCCCATGTTCTCCCCATGTTCTCCCTGTGTTCTCCCCATGTTCTCCCTGTGTTCTCCCCATGTTCTCCCCGTGTTCTCCCTGTGTTCTCTCCGTGTTCTCCCGTGTTCTCCCATGTTCTCCCCATGTTCTCTCTGTGTTCTCTCTGTGTTCTCCCCGTGTTCTCCGTGTCTCCGTGTTCTCCTCATGTTTCTCCTCCCTGTTCTCCGATCTCCCGTGTTCTCCGTGTTCTCCCATGTTCTCTCTGTGTTCATCGTTCCCCCGTGTTCTTCCGTGTTCTCCCCGTGTTCTCCCGGTTCTCCCCGAGTTCTCCCTGTGTTCTCCCCGTGTTCTCCCCGTGTTCTCCTCGTGTTCTCCCATGTTCTCCCTGTGTTCTCCCCGTAGTTCTCCCCATGTTCTTCCGTGTTCTCCCATGTTCTCCTCGTGTTCTCCCCGGTTCTCCCCGTGTTCTCATCCGTGTTCTCCCGTGTTCTCCCGTGTTCTCCCCGGTTCTCTCCGTGTTCTCCCCGTGTTCTCCCCGTGTTCTCTCCGTGTTCTCCCCTGTTCTCCCCGTGTTCTCCCGTGTTCTCCCCGTGTTCTCCCCGTGTTCTCTCCGTGTTCTCCGAATTCTCTCCATGTTCTCGCCGTGTTCTCTCCGTGTCTCGCCAGGTTTCTCTGGTCTTCCGTGTTTCCCGTGGTTGCTACTGAGCTTCTCCTGTGTTAAGTTCTCCCATGTTCTCTCTGTGTTCTCCCCATGTTCTCCCCGTGTTCTCCCCGTGTTCTCTCCGTGTTCTCCCCGTGTTCTCCCCGTGTTCTCCCCGTGTTCTCCCCGTGTTCTCCCCGTGTTCTCCCCGTGTTCTCCCCGTGTTCTCCCCGTGTTCTCCCCGTGTTCTCCCCGTGTTCTCCCCGTGTTCTCCCCGTGTTCTCCCCGTGTTCTCCCCGTGTTCTCCCCGTGTTCTCCCCGTGTTCTCCCCGTGTTCTCTCCGTGTTCTCCGAATTCTCTCCATGTTCTCGCCGTGTTCTCTCCGTGTCTGCGCAGGTTTCCTGCGGGTACTTTGGTTTCCTCGTGCAGGTTAGGCTACTTGGAGGCTGTAACTTGCCTGTACGTTAGAGTTTGTGAGTGAATAGTGTGTGTGTGCCTGGTGACCTGTCCAGGGGTGTATTCCTGTCTCTTGCCCAGTGCATGCTGGGATAGGCTCCAACCCCCTGTGACCTTGACCAGGGGTAAGCGGGTAAGATAATGGATGGATTTGATCCTGCCTTATCCACTGTAGAGCTGGAACCAGGCTGGCTCATTATAGCCCTTTCCCACTGTAGAGCTGAACCAGGCTGGCTCATTATAGCCCTTTCCACTGTGAGTGAACCATGGTGGTCATTATAGCCCTTTCCACTGGTAGAGCTGGACCAGGCTGCTCATTATACCCCTTCCCACTGTGACTGAAACCAGGTGGCTCATTATGATGCCCTTTCCACTGTAGATCTGGAACCAGACTGGCTTATTATAGCCCTTTCCCACTGTAGAGCTGGAACCAGACTGGCTCATTATAGCCCTTTCCCACTGTAGAGCTGGAACCAGACTGGCTTATTATAGCCCTTTCCCACTGTAGAGCTGGAACCAGGCTGGCTCATTATAGCCCTTTCCCACTGTAGAGCTGGAACCAGGCTGGCTCATTATAGCCCTTTCCCACTGTAGAGCTGGAACCAGACTGGCTTATTATAGCCCTTTCCCACTGTAGAGCTGGACCAGGCTGAATTCTCTGCAGGGTTTGTGATGGCTGCCATGGGATCTCTACAGCAGAGGAATGGCAGTAATATAATTTGAACTGAAGAAAAATGAACATGACGTGAAACAGCGACAGTCCTGGAGACGCACGCCCACGCAGCTTATCTTATTTATAAAACAGGAAACTTTGCTGAAGCCGTCCAAAGAACTGACTGCTCAAACCACGAAGTCCGGATTGAGTGTGGCCCCCCACAGTGCAGTGTGAATATGGCCCCAGGAGGGTTTGGCCCTGGCCAGCCAGGGCGTTGGATGGGGCATGTTGCTGGAGAGGCTCCTGACACAGGCCTCATGGTGGTTGTCTGGGGAAAAGGACGGCACCGGGGTCTGGGGTCCGATCCACTTCACTGCTCATTCCGTAGACTGAGCTCTGCGTGAGCTTGCGAGAAACATTTAGACTTTCTCTCTCACTCACTCTCACTGTCTCTCTCTCTCACTCACTTTCTCTCTCTCTCTCTCTCACTCACTTTCTCTCTCTCTCTCTCTCTCACTCACTTTCCTTTCTCTCTTAATCACACTTGCTCAGATGTAATTGTTAAAGTTGGTTTTATTTTGTTTTTGGTTTTTTTTCTAGAATTTTGTCCTGACAGCCCCCCGCTTGCAAACTTGCAAAGCTCAAAATAAAATTTCAGCTGTGCTCCCCGTCCCAGGCGTGTGTGGGGTTGTGGGTAATTGCTCTTCATGATGAAAAGGCCACATTCACCGGCAGTCGAACGCCACGGAGACTCACAGCTGTGGGTCTAATTAACTTCTCAGTTTCAGCTTGAAAAAGAATCATTTAGAGTGAATCTCACAGTTTTAAAATAGATCCATTCAATTTTCTGTCATTGTAATAGTGTTACGTAATAAAGTAACCCATAATAATAATGTAACCCATGTTGTGAAAATAAATTAGCCAATCTGCAGTCTGCCAGAACCACACTGTATCCTTCTCTCTTTATGCCATAATGCTATGTTATGCTATAAATCAAACTATTACGCTCATGCTACACCATGCTATACAGTTGCCTGCCTTATGGACATGCTACACAATGTTGCCCCATGCTGTAGGTATTACTTTATGCTCATGCTATGCTAATGGTGTGCTAGGCCATACAGTCCCAGAAACCTTGTTTGATTGAGCATTAATGAGACGTACGCCCTTGTTTAATTGACCCATAGTGAGACCTGCGCTCTTGTTTGATTGGCCCATAGTGAGACCTACGCCCTTGTTTAATTGACCCATAGTGAGACCTACGCCCTTGTTTGATTGGCCCATAGTGAGACCTACGCCCTTGTTTGATTGACCCATAGTGAGACCTACGCCCTTGTTTAATGGTGGACTAATGAGACCTACACCCTTGTGTGATTGAGCACTAATGAGACGTACGCCCTTGTTTAATTGACCCATAGTGAGACCTATGCCCTTGTTTAATTGACCCATAGTGAGAGCTACGCCCTTGTTTAATTGACCCATAGTGAGACCTACGCCCTTGTTTAATGGTGGACTAATGAGACCTACACCCTTGTTTGATTGAGCACTAATGAGACGTACGCCCTTGTTTAATTGACCCATAGTGAGACCTATGCCCTTGTTTGATGGAGCACTGAGACCGATGCCCTTGTTTGATTGAGCACTAGTGAGACCTACACCCTTGTTTAATTGACCCATAGTGAGACCTACGCCCTTGTTTGATTGACACAGTGAGACCTACGCCCTTGTTTGATTGAGCACTAGTGAGACCTACACCCTTGTTTGGTTGAGCACTAATGAGACCTACGCCCTTGTTTAATTGACCCATAGTGAGACCTACGCCCTTGTTTGAGCCGTTAATTGAATGGTGCATGTGCGTTGCGTATCTCTGGAGGAGAGGCAGCAGGTGTGCAGGAAGGCCTGTGGCTCATTTTCTCCACTCGGATGAATCGGCACGTACAGCGCAGGGTGTTAATCAGGCATGTCAGTGAAGGGTTCCCGGGACCAGCATAATTAATGAAACTATTATTATTACACTACCATCACCAGAGAAGCACACGCACACACGCACACATGCACACACACGCATACACTCACGCACACATGCACACACTCACGCATACACTCACGCACACACGCACACACATGCTTGCACACACGCACATACACACACACACATGCATATACACACACTCTCACAAACACCCCCACTGTATTATGGAATTTAGCAGACATTTAACAAAGCACATGCAATCTATTTAAACAGCTGGATATTTACTGAAGCAATTCAGGTTAAGTAGCTTTCTCAGGGGTACATTGGCAGCACCCCAGGTGGGAATCAAACCTGCAACCTCATTTACAAGCCAACTAGCAAACCAATATACTACACCGCTGCCTTTAATGTGTGTGCTACATGGACACACACACTCACGCACACACATGTCTGTCTGTCTGTCCTCCTGTCTGTCTCTATCAGCCAAGGACACCAGTGGACGTGGCGGCTTTTCTCTGTCAAGCTCATTTCCTGATTCTGATCTGGAGAGACTTAAACATGTGCCTGCGGGGGGGGGGGGGAGGGTGGAGGGGGGAGGGATGGAGGGAGGGAGAGAAAAAGAGGATCTTGTGAAAAGCTAAAAATGAGAACTGGAGAGGGAAAGAGCCCGAGAGGGAGAGTGATATTGGAGAAGGATGGATGGATAAAAAGATGCATAAAGATTTGAAACTCTCTCTCTCTCTCTTTCTTTGATGCAGACTGTTATGTGTTTCTCTGGTTGTGGATCAGGACGCAGTGGGCAGTGGGGGGAGTGGGGGAGGGTGGGTTAGGGGGGTGGTCGTGCCTTTAAAGCTCCCACACTTGGGCTATTTTTAATAATTTTAAAGCCCATCCCGTTATCAGCGAAGCGACCGCACTGCTCCGTGTGGGGAGATTGAAACACAGATTTCCAATTTGCGGCCGTGTCTCCCAGCTCTGCGATAACAGCTCCCCCCCTCCCCCCCATCTCAGCCATCTCCGACACCATCTCTCGCCCCCTCCTTCTCCATCTCTCCCCCTCTATCTCTCCCATCCTTTATTCTCTCGCCCTCTCTCTCTCCAGATCTCAACCATGGGAGACAAGCAGCTAAGGGTGATAATAATAGTGAATAATAATATTAGTCTGATATCCATTTGCTGTATCGATAAGGATGATAAAAATCTTGAGTGTTTAGAGTCGAGAATTCTTTCTGATTGTCTGTGTTATGCGGAGTAGCCTCTCTGACTGGCTGTGTTTAGTAGAGTAGCCTCATTGATTGGCTGTGTTTAGTGGAGCAGTCTCACTGTTCAGCTATGATGAGTAGAATAGTCTCTCTGATTGGCTGTGTTTAGCAGAGTAATCTCTCTGATTGGCTGTGTTTAGTAGGGTTAGCAAGCTGAGCGTGTGATGTGGGTGATGTGTAAGATGCGATGAAGCTTGGGCCAGGTTTGGTGTCAATATGCAAAGGAAGGGAGGAGAGAGACTGAGATATGTCAGGCCAATAAAGCATTTTGAGTTGAGCTGAATGGAGAGAAGGAGAGAGAGCCATGAAATGGGAAAGGATGAAGGGGACAAAGGAGGGGGATGAGGGAGAGAGAAGGAAGAAGGAAGTTGTTATTGCTTCAAAAATTAATTTCAATGAATTACATTCACTTCAGTGTCCCGGATTCTAAATGCAACAGCAGCCTGCAGGGCTTTAATACTGAAGGCCTCTGCCATGTCCCCACAATGCACACACACATACACACACACACACCTCCAGCCCTCTGCCATGTCCCCACAATGCACACACACACCTCCAGCCCTCTGCCATGTCCCCACAATGCACACACACATACACACACACACACCTCCAGCCCTCTGCCATGTCCCCACAATGCACACACACGTACAAACACACACACACACACACACATATACATGCGCACACACACACACACACACACACACATACACACTCATATACATGCGCACACACACACATACACATACATACACACATACACACACACACACACACACACACAATCATACACACACGTACACACACATATACATAAACTCATACACACACACACTCTTTCTCTCCCTCACACACAAACATACACTTTCTCTCTCTTCTCTCTCACACACACACACGCTGATTTGGTCTGCATAGGGACACACACACACACACTCTCTCTCTGTTTCTCTAAGACTTGCATGCATTAAACTGCGAGGACTCAAGGACACCCCAGCCCAGCCCCTTGTACGAAGCAGTTCCCACGTTCTAGTTCAGCTGCGATCCGAACAGCTGCCGCAAATTTCCGCTGCAGACGGTCTGTTCTGCGGCTTCAGATGGCCGAGCTCAAACGCCAGCCGAGTCCACGACACACAAACACTCACTGAGGAGATAAGCGACAAGAAGAGGGGGGGTGGGGGGAGGAGGAGAAGGGAAAAGAGAAGAAAAAGGGAAAAGGTGAACGGAAGTAGAAAAGTAAAGATGTGAATGAGCGAGAGAGGGCAGATATAGAAAAATAAATGATGGAAGCAGCCAAATATGCTGAAAAAAGCAGTAGGGAGAGAGAGATAAGGAGGTCAGTGTAAATATGAATGAGCTGGTGTTAATGTGTGTTTTAGAAGTGCTAGAAGCACTATGGCACTGAGTTCCTTTTCTCCCCGAAGTGAGGCTTTTAGAGAAGGGCAGAGAGAGAGCAGGGGGAATGAGGCTTTTAGGGAAGGACAGGGAGAGCAGGGGCCATGAGGCTTTCAGGGAAGGACAGGGAGAGCAGGGGGCATGAGGTTTTTAGGGAAGGATAGGGAGAGCAGGGGAAATTAGGCTTTTAGGGAAGGACGGGGAGAGCACAAGGAATGAGGCTTTTAGGGAAGGACGAGGAGAGCGGGGGGAATGTGGCTTTTAGGGAAGGACGAGGAGAGCAGGGGGAATGAGGTCTTTAGGGAAGGATGAGGATAGCAGGGGGAATGAGGCTTTTAGGGAAGGATGAGGATAGCAGGGGGAATGAGGCTTTTAGGGAAGGATGAGGATAGCAGGGGGAATGAGGCTTTTAGGGAAGGACGAGGATAGCAGGGGGAATGAGGCTTTTAGGGAAGGACAGACAGACAAACACAAAGCTCTCTTATGGCGGGTGGATCGCGGGTGCCATGCTCGCGTTGACGGTTTTTTACGCCCGCGCCTATGGCCACCTGAGGCTCCCGCGCACCTGGCAGCCGGAGCGTGATTAAAGGCTGTCACTTCCTCTACGGCGGCGCTGACTGAGAGAGAGAGGCGGAGGGGAGGAGAAATGAAGATGTGACATGACTTAATTAGCGCTTTGTGTTCCAGTGCTTCGGACTGGCAGCGTAAATGACCTCTGTGGATGGAAGCTTTTTCTTTTTTTTTTGCAACAGTAGAGGGCAAAGGAAAACTCGAGGACTGACAGGGGGAAGAAAGGTGAAGAAAGGAAGTGAAGGAGGAGAAGAAAGAGGAAGAAGCACACAAACCGAATCTGTTTTCTGAAACCTAAAGATTGTTTTCATCCCCAGACTGGTTAAAAAAAAAAAAAAAAAAAAAGATCAGGATAGAGATTAAATAATAAAAAATTAAATTAAATTCCTCTTCGTTATTGTCCCTTTGGTATGCATCCTGCTTTGAACCAATTAGCCGCGCGCTAACGAGCAGGGCGGGGGTCTACTTTAATATCTGCTCCTTCGTCTTTTACTTTCTCTAATTAATGGGTTTTGAAGTGAAATCACAGGAGTTTTAATTGTTTTTCGGGGGTGTGGGGGTAGTGAAGATCAGAGGGACTTAATTATGGAAAGAGTTTTTTTTTTATGTTTGAGGGATTTACATTTTTAATTAAAGAGGAATCTTTGTTTGGAGTAATGCTGGGAACTGAGCAGGGGCCTGGAACGCAACACAGACCTGTGTAAGTCCTTTCCTGGGGCCTTTTCTCTCTTTCTGTGTTTGGCTCCTACACACTCCCCGTCCTTTCTCCACGTACTGGCCTGCTGGACAAGAGTAAAACTCCTGACCCGGGCACTTCACGGGGGGGGCCCGGCGCGAAATAGGAAAGACTGGCGCACACTTTGCTGAGAGAAAAACACACTGTTTTAATGAACGGGGTGGGACGGGCATTTCCACGCCTGCCACGCCTTCCTCAGAGTCGCCTGCCGCTATGTTTCAGTAGATGGGTTAGGCTGCGGTGCAGAGGGCAGGAGCAGGAGAGGGAGCTGCGGCCATGTTTTCCACGCTGACAGACCGCTGGGTCTTTCATCGGCAGTGTTCTGTTATCTGTGGGGCAGGGGGGGCCTGGGTGGAGGTGGCGGGGCTGGGCGGGGCGGGGGGGTTTGGGGGCAGATGGGGGGGGGGGATTATCTGTGTATTTCTTCAGTATCTCCCCTCATCCCTCTATCTTTTCAACTTGGTCTGTCTCTGCCACATGGCCTCTCTCCTTATCTTTTTATCTCTCATCTATAATCCTCCACTCCATCTCACTTCTCTCCCTCTCTCTCCATCTCTCCAACCCTCTTTCTCTCTCCTCCTCTCTCTCTCTCTCTCTCTCTCTCTTTCTCTGCGGATTAGTGTAATTTCTTGCTTTTATCTTAATCTCTCTCTCTAACACACAGAGACACACACACGTACACACACACTCACGCATGCACACACATATGTGAGCACACATGCATACACACGATCAGGCACACACACACACACACGTACGCACACACATGCACACACACACACACACATACACACACACGCACACACACACACACACAGTGCATTCTATTCTTTCAAACTGGCACATTCTCCCCACTCCCACAGATGGGGAGTGGGGGGGTTGTGAGGGGGGTGGCTGTAATTATATATTGTTTCTATTATTAATTTTTGAGAAATTTGGCAGTATGTTTGCGAGAGAGACTAAGATTTTGGAATGCCTTCTGTTTTGAAAGTGTAAGTAGAGACTGGACACCCAACAGACATTTTTTTTTTTAAAACACACGAGCACAGTGGAGATAATAAAGACAAACAGAAAAACAATACAGGATGCTGAACTTTTATTCAGAACATTTAAAGAACTGCTGTGGAGAGACGGAGAGAGATAAAGAGCAGCAGAATGAACGGAGCAGGGGGGGGAGAGAGATAAAAAACAAGGAGGGAGGGAGGGAGAGACAGAAAGACAGGGAGAGGAAGGAGAGAAAAAGAGGGGCAGAGAGCAAAGGATTGATGAGACAGAGGGAGGAAGTAATTCTCACTTTACTCTGGGAT
>NC_057936.1:66749867-66853683 GCF_018555375.3 Anguilla rostrata
TGTCGCCGGGGGCAACGACAATCACCCGCTCCGAGCCCTGCCAGCATTCCCACAGAATACGGACCCCCCCCTCCCCCCCCCATACCCAGGAAGTGAACCTACAGCTTTCATATTGCAGGGAGAGGGATGCGGTTGCCGTTAGGGGGGGGGGTTGCCAGGTTTACCAGATCAAATGCGGTACCTTAGGGATCCCTGTGTGAAAATTAAGTTTGGAGAAAATCGTTAAGTGCTTCACAGCTCTCGAGGTCACGTGTGTTAAACGCAGCGGTTAAAGGGGTGTTTCCTACAAAGGGGGAGCCCCCAGCTGAGGTTAGGGGGGGGGGGGGGGCGAGGATTATACCTAGCGAAGGAGATGAAGAAAGAAAGAGTACGATGCTGTTTATACTTTAAAAACCCCTTCATTCACACGGGGGAGATGGAAGCTACAGTGTGTGCATGCTGTACTGTGAGCCAAGAAAACCCAAAATCAACTAAGCCACCGCAAGCTTGGAAACACCGGCCCAACACAGCTGGACCAGCATGGGGGGGGGGGGGGGGTCAGACCCTGTCAGATCCCATTCATCAACTTCACACTATTTGACATTAGAGAGAGGGAGGGGGGGCGGTTAGAGTTCTAGAGGTCTAGAAGTCTTGACCTCTTGTAATCCACAGTGATTTGGGAGATTCTACACATCGCTCACTTCTGACCCAACTCTAAATGAAACTGTTTCATTACTCCGCCCTTGTGTCTGTAAAGCCTTTCAGGACCAGCGAATGAGAAATGGTGGTGGGAGCTGTTTGTTGTTAATGCCATTCTGGTGTTTTTTGATGCATTCTTAATGGCTATTAAATACCAGAGTATGTACTGCTGGCTCCAGACTTGATGCATGGGAGCCAAAGCTGAAGCTGCCAACTCACAGGACTACAAACTGCTGTATTCATGCATGCGTATCCCAGAATGCTTCACCTCGGAAAGACAGAATTCTTTCTGAGCTGAACTGTTTAATTTTTGTGTACATAGTGTGGTTGCTCTTTGTGCATTTAAACTGAGAGTCATTTCTCTGGCCTGTGCAGCAGAGCTGTCACTGTGACTGACCGTCAGCCTGTCTGTATGCTTGAGTCTGACTCAGCTGTGGCCTCCAGTCTTTTCCCTGTCTGACCCAGGTTCAGGTCTTTCTCTGCTCTTCTGAACCCCCCCCCACCTTGCACCCCCCCCCCCCCCAGCCCTGTGCCCCCCCACCCCGCACTCCCCCTGGTGTAATTACAGCTGTGAGCTGACTGCTTCATTATTACTATCTGTCCCTGCAGGTTCGAGGGAGGCGGAGTCTGGCGGTGTCAGCAGATAAGGGAGGATGAACAGCTGCTCCCAGGCGGCCTGACCGCACTGCCATGGAGGGCTGGGAAGAACAGAACGAGAGAAAGAACGAGAGGAGGACGGGATTCATACAGCCAGAGAACAAACCTGTCCCCTCCAGCTAAGCCAATCACACCGCCATGCCTGCCAGGGCCCTGCTCCTATTGGTCGCCCTCTGCATGTGGGAGGGGCTTTGGGGAGCCAAGGTTCTGAGGAGGAGGGGCTTGGGAGATCGCACGCAGATACGGGAGGACAGGAGGCGGGCGGACCAATGGGACGCGGGCGTTGAGGATAACGGAGTCCCACTGGTGGAGCTGAGTGAGCTGTCCCACAGCGCCCAGGAGAAACTGCTCCAGGACGGGGTCTCCGCCCCCGCGTTCGGCAACAAGGGGGCCCCCCCGGGCAGCTGGGAGCCTGGCCTGAAGCTGAGGGGGAGGTACAGTCACCCCGCCCCCGGGAGGGCGGGACCAGGCCCAGGGGCAGGAGGGAGCCCCAAACTGCAGGAGGCCCAGGACCGGGCGGCTCAGCCCCCAGTCCGCTGCAGGCAGGACTGCCCCCATTTTAACCAGACCCGCTTCACCAGAACCATGCTCAAGGCCGGACTCCGACCGGACCCGTCCGTCCTCACCCTGGACCAAACCCGCCGACCCAACAAACCCGCCAAACTGGGAGCGAGGCTGAGTCCGGGCGGGGCAGAGGGCGGGGCGAGGGGCGGGGCGAGGGGCAGAGCTGGGTCTGCGCAGCGGGGACTGGATCCGGACCCTCAAACCGCGCTCTCGGGCCCCGGCCCAGAGAAAGATCCGGACTCGGGTCGGGGCGCCCCCACCCACCGGGACGTCAGCGGGGGCCCAGTCCTGGGACCCGGGGGGAAGGGGGGGCCCGAAACTGCCCCCCGCAGCGAGGCGACGGCTCGGGCCGGCCACTTCCTGAAGCTACAGCCGGGACCGAACATGGAGCCGGGGGGGCCTGGGGGCGGGGCCAGGGGGCGGGGCCTGGTGTTCCAGGAGGCGGGGGAAGGGCGGGGCCAGGAAGGGGAGGAGACCCGGAGCAGGAGCAGGCGCAGCTGGATCTGGAACCAGTTCTTTGTGATCGAGGAGTACAGCGGCCCAGAACCTGTCCTCATAGGCAGGGTAAGAACACACTCTCTCACACACACACACTCTCTCACACACACACACTCTCTCACACACATACACACACACACACCTCTCCACACACACACCACACACACACTTCTCACACAACACTCACACTAACTCCCCACACTTCTAACTCTCAGATTCACAAACTCTCCATCACTTGTCAAACTCTCACTAATCACCACAAACTCTCTGATCACGTTCAAACTCTCCACACTAACTCTCAGTCACTGTCAAACTCTCCTTATTCACTCACTAACTCCACACTGTGCTAACTCTCCTGTATTCATCTAAACCTCTCCTAGCATCTAACCCACACTTCACAACTCTCCACACTGCAACACTCTCATGTACACAACTCTCCTGTATCACGTTCTAAACTCTCATCACTTCAAACTCTCAGAGTTCATGTCAAACCTCATGCAGTTCATCTAAACTCCTCTTCTTCACTGTGTCAAACTCCAGTTCACTGTGCACTAAACTCTCCTGTAGTTCGCTGTGCCTTGTTGTGAAAGTCATATTGCATTCAAGGCCTGTAGAGCCTGTAGTATGTACCCGGTCATTGCCCATCTTCCCCCATGGTCTGAAGACGCATTCCTTCAGGCTGTACCTGGACTAATGTAGGATTATCACTTGAATCTGCTTTGTTCCTGTAGTACTGTCACATTACACTTGTATCTCCATTCAGCACTTATATTGCACTTGTATCGTTATCTTGATGTTGTAGCTCACTGTACTCTCTGAACTAGCCTATCCGTACTGTGTGAACTGGACTTGATGTGCTCATGGCTATGGATAAGTGTTACAAAATGAGTATTGTACAGTGTCCTTTTGATATGCACTTATTGTTCCTTACTTTGGATGAAAGCGGCTGCCAAATGTAATGTAATTTATGGCTGGAACTGAAGGTAACCTTCCAAATCAGAGAGAGAAATGAAGGAGCCCCGGTGTGTGCGTCCTGTTTCCAAACGAACTGAAAGCAGAAGAGGCACTTTCCCTCCTCACACTGACATACGTTCGCTTTCCCTGTTTCTTCCAAAATTAGCAGCAAACCTCACGTCTGGAGGTAGGACCATTAACGCTGCTTTGATGAAGCAGTTAAAATGGCTTTGATTAAAGGAGATAAATGTAGATATTTTTGGGTTGTTGTTTCCAAAATGTTTCCCATGTTCTGGTTAAACAGAGCTAAAGACGTTGCGCTCTGTGAGAACGTCTTGGAGAAATGAGAAATAATCCCCAAACAAAGAGTGGAGGCAGTCAAAATCTCCCACAAGCAGCACACAACCCCCGCCTCCCCCTCTCTCTCTCTCCCTCTCTCTCTCTCTTTCTCTCTCCCTCTCCCCCTCCTCCCCCTCTCTTCCTCTCTCTCCCTCTCTCTCTTTTTCTCTCCCTCTCTCTCTCTCTCTCTCTCCCCTCTCTCTCTCTTTCTCTCTCCCTCTCCCTCTCTCTCTCTCTCTCTCTCTCCCTCTCTCCCTCTTCCTCGCTCCCTCTCTCTCTCTCTCCCCCTCTCTCTCTCTTTCTCTCTCCCTCTCTCCCTCTCTCCCTCTCTCTGCTGTGGCACAGAAGCATCACCACGTATCAGCCGTTTTGACCTTTCTCATCACGTTTGTGTGTTTTTCACATTAATCTCACTGAATCTGGGAGGGACTGCGACAAACAAATATATTCGCCTTTAATACGACGCTATACATCATTCACGGGGAACAGACGCACGTAAACATGCAAGTGCAAAACAAAACGAAAGAGGGAGAATTTTGCATTTCCACGGAGACCAGCGGTAAGACGGTGCATTCCGCCGTGTTAAATGGTGGACGGATTTGGAAGTATAATTGAACATTCCAAATAGGTAGAAAAACTCAAATTGGGGTTGCAGAAAAAGGCCAGATTCTCCA
Organism: Anguilla rostrata; assembly: GCF_018555375.3. Lineage (NCBI taxonomy): Eukaryota > Metazoa > Chordata > Actinopteri > Anguilliformes > Anguillidae > Anguilla > Anguilla rostrata. The sequence goes on from NC_057936.1 coordinate 66,754,232, forward strand.
ATGATAAAATGAAGGAAGGAAGCTGATGAATACTGGGTGGGATGGGGGGGCAGGGGGGTGGGGGGGGGGGTGTATATGAACCATAGCGCTGCACTAACATGACCACACAACAAAGAATGGACCAATAGGACGAGAGACTGATCTGTGATTGTGATGTCACCAGTTGTGTTTGGCTTCATTTGATTGGATGTCCTTATTGCTTGTTGTGCACAGGAACTTGCTTTGATTCAGGTTTGCTTCTCCATGTCTACGTCAAGCATTAATAACGCACAACCAAGGAAGACTTAAAAATTCTGTAAGGAATTTGCCTAAATTATGTCAATCAATACGCTTCCTCCAATCAGATGGCTCCACTTACTGACGAGAGGCCTTCAGCCCAGCTTCAGAACATAGTAGACTGTGATAATTGGCTGTTTCTCCATGGCAGAGGGTGGCGATTGGCTGTTTCTTTCCCAGCAGAGAGTGGTGATTGGCTGTATCCCCCTGGCAAATGGTGGACAAAGATTCATTTATAGCTCTCCAGTGCTGACTGCTCCTAACCTTTATAAACCCTTTAGGACTGAAGTGGATGCAAGCATCCTTTTGGCATTAGGCCTTATACTGACTAGAACCCTCTGGTGGGTTTTGGATCTCAAGTATAATCATAACCTAAGACTCATACTCCGGGCTTTAATCTTTCAAGGATGCAACTTGGAGATCTAACATGAATACGCATCTGAGTATGCTGTTGTTTGATGTGTTGTCCTGCTTATTTGAATCAACCTAGTTTTTCTTTCTTTTTTTTCTATTGATGACGCATAGTGCCGTCATTTTGAGAGTAGAGGCACCATGTGCCAAGTTATTAGTATTTTTAGGCATAGAAAACCTGTGCGTGTGGGGGTGTGTGTGTGTGTGTGTGTATCTATCTGTGTGTGTGTGCGTGTCTGGGTGCATGTGCGTGCGTGTGTGTATGTGTGTGGGTGTGTGCGTGTGCGTGTGTGTGTGCGTGTGCATATGTGTGTGTGTGTGTGTGCGTGTGAATGATGAGTAATACAGACACGTGGGAACCTGCACAGACGACCACGAGGTCTGGAAGCTGTGTGATACACAAAGCAATATGCGTTAAATCAAGTAACATCACAGCTGAACGCTGTGCACGTGACGCTCACCTGACTGCCATTACAGAGAGCACAGCTCGGGCTGTAACTTGACGCAGGTGCAACTCAGCACTCGTTAACCCTGTCCGGTTCACTGCCGCTCATTTCAGGTTCGATTAAAACAAAAGCAACGCAGGCGGAAATAAGGGGGGGGGGGGTCACACTGTGTCAGAATTCAGCATGAGCGCACGTCATTACACACAACAGCAGACCAAATAAGTAGAAACAGGAACAGACTGGCCTAAGGCATTAAATTAGTTTGATGTAGTGAACAAAAACTAACAACTAGATGTATTATAAAGCGAAGTGTTGACAAAAAAGACACAAAAAAAAGCTATTGTATTCCAACAATGACATAAATAACAGCAAGGGTGCCAATGCAGGCAGTAATGATTTCTTTTTTTAAGAAATCCAGCAGATTTCTTTTTGGGAAAGTTATGAGGAGGCTCCTGGTGTTCGGGGCAAGCAGCCCATTCATTGCTTTGATTTCTTTGGAAGGATTATCGAAACGAGAAAATAATCATCTTTGGGTTTTCAAACACTATTCAGAATTTTGATTTAGATTCATTGATTTTCTCTTATAATTTTCTCTTTACTTCCCTCCCCTCTCTTTTCTTCAGCTTTTCCGCCTCAGATCTCTTCACTCAGAATGGCTGCTGTGAATTTACCTGCCATTTTAAAAAGATAAATTTAAAAAAGAAAAAAACTCAAGCACTCAAAAAGCCTGACAGAAGCCAGGGCTTAATGCAAAGCTTAAACTATGATGAGAGGGCTGTGAAATGTGAAGTTCGGCCCGGAAGGCGAAAGCCTGCATCTGCAGCAGTTTTACAAACGCAGCCACGCATCGCTGATAGGAGACCTCAGAATTCCAACAGGAAAATAATAATAATATATGCAGCAGCGCATGCGTGACTAATTAATACACAGTTCTTCCTGCATCGCGGCTGCTTGTTACTGACGTATTACCAGCTGTGATTTTCCACTGGGAAAAAAACTTCATTGGACATTGGATAAACCTAAAATTTTACAGTTTTTTACACATATATTGTATTTATACAGTTTTTAGATTCATTCAAATGGGCTATTCAATTAAAATGTTTCAATGTACAAGTAAACGTTATTATTATTATTATTATTATCTTGCACAACCCCCCTCCTTTCGCTCTCTCTCTCTCTCTCTCTCTCCCCCCCAACAAAGCTTGTTGTTCAGGTGCCTGGCCACTAACAGTTCTTGAGTACCTCCAACACACATGCAGCACAACACCACAAACACACAACACACAACACACATACCACACACTAACCACACACAACCACCACCACAACCCATAAACACCACAAACCCATGCAACATCACACCACACTACACCATACACCACACATACACACACGCACACGCACACGCACACGCGTGTTGTGCTCCTGGGCACCAGTTTAATGCCAGTGAGCCCCCCCACCCCTGCCCCCCACCCCCTGCTCCTTCCCTCTTCCCCCTCCCCTACAGAACTGCCCCAGTGGCCACATGCTGGCACACATACGGGCAACAAGCTTGCTTCTGCTTCTGGCCTCCCCCCCTCACAGCCATCCCACCCGCCTCCCACTGTTAAAGCTGCCTTCCCCTCCCCCTCTGTAAAAACTGCCTTCCCAACCTCACCAGCCGACCAGCCCCCCACCCCCCACTAAAAGCTGTGTTCCTCCCCACCCCCCTGTATCAGCTGCTCCCCCCATCAAATATACAGCCCCCCCGGTAAAAGCTGTGGTACTGCCATGTGAAGTCAGATAATAGCAGCTTTCATCAGCCGATGAAAGGAACAGCAGATTCACCCAGGACCAGCCCTCCCTTCATTCCATGTTTGGTGGGGACGGGAATCAAAATGGCCGTTTCTGCGGCAGGACCCCACCTGGCTGGTCCTCCCGTGCAGTGTGTTTTGTGGTTTTGTGCGCTGGTGACAATGGAGTGTGAAATGTTTCACGGGTCATAATAACGTCTAATATTCCGGCTGAATAATGACCGGCAGCCGATAGCATAAGATCAGCAGGGTCTCACACGAAGGAGACCCCTCTCCGGCTCACTCATCTATCTCTCTCTCTCTCTCTCCCTCTCTCTCTCTCTCTCCTCTCCCTCTATCTCTCTCTCTCTTCTCTCTCTTCCTCTCCTCTCCTCTCTCTCCTCTCTCTCCTCTCTCTTCTCTCTCATCCTCTCTCTCTCTCTCCTCTTCCCTCTATCTCTCTCTCTCTCCCTCTCTCTCTCACTCTCTCTCTCTCCCTCTCTCTCTCTCTCCCTCTATCTCTCTCTATCTCTCTCTGTCCCTCTCCCTCTATCTCTCACTCTCTCTGTCTCTCTCTGTCCCTCTCCCTCTCTCTCTCTCTCGCTCTATCTTCTCTTCTCTATCCCTTGTCCTCTACTCCCTCTATCTGTCATCCTCCTCTGTCCTCTCTCTCTCTCTCTCTATCTCTCCCTCTATCTCTCTTTCTCTATCTCTCTCTACCTCTATCTCTCTTTCTCTATCTCTCTCTGTCCCTTCCCTCTCAACTCTTCCTCTCCCCCTCTATCTCCTCATCCCTCTTCCTAGCGCCTGAACAGTGGTGCTGTTAGCATAATTAGTTAGGCCCAGGTGCGCTCAAACAAGGTGAACGTACAATGTTCCTGCAGTGCGAACTTTTTATTCTGTTTGCAGAATGATTAACTCTGATCTTTCACATTCATCTCTGCCACCGCTCCCTGCTTCAGGTAGCCTTCACAGTTCCCCCTTTCTCTCCCCTCCAAATTTAAGTCGCTTTATGACCCATAGTAATGGCTGTAATAATTTATAACGCAGCAGGCACCCATAACATTTAAGGTAAGACTACAACTCCCAGCAGGCATCATTAACATTACACGACATGACATTATGTTACATTTCAGCATTTAGGCGTTCCAGATGCTCTTGTCCGAAGCAACTTGCACAGATTTCGTTTTTTCACCTAAGATGGGTGTACAGATGGGCATTTTTACAGCAGCACACGGATTAAAGGGGTATTTCACTTTCTGGGTGTCAGCTTTAAGTGTGCACATTTGGTTGGCCCAGACAGATTTTATGCGCAGTGAAGGATATTTTACATGTGAACAGGATTTTGTGACAGCCAGCCGGCGAACAGGCCGCTTTGGAGTGAGTCCAGGTGTAGTTCCTTTAGACCACAGGCCTCTGAAGGCCCCAGTGCTGTATCCCTTACGCACCAGCTGGTCATCAGAAACTTCAGGATCTGAAATGACCTCCATTGCTCGCAAGAACTGTCTAGGAAAATTGAAAGCAACACTGAAACTGAAATAATGTTTTAAAAACACGGAAAGTGAACTTTGCCTGCTGGTACTTTGCTCAAAGGTACGGTGGCAGCAGGTCCTTGTGTATGTTGAACCCGCATTCTTGAGTTATAAGCCTGATTACGAAACCGTTATGATATCCTGCTGCCCCGGTGTACAACATGAATACAACTCCCAGCAGGCATCGGTAACAGGTGCGATAGGACTACAACTCCCAGCAGGCATCAGTAACAGGTGCAAAATGAATACAACTCCCAGCAGCCATTGGTAACAGGTACAATATGACTACAACTCCCAGCAGGCATTAGTAACAGGTGCAATATTATTACAGTTCCCAGCATGCATCCGTTTCATTTACAAAATAAATGGATTACAGTTCCCAGAACATTTCAGTAATTTTGGTATCGCACCTTTCATAACAACATTGATACACGTATGCAACAGACAGAAATAATACATATTTATGACAAAGTTGCAAATTTGCCTTGAAACTTATTTATTGTGATACCTTTCTATTGTGTCTCATAGAACTTGATTGAACACATTCGAGTTCTAAGTTAACATTCTGAAGAGACTGAATTATTTTGTGGCAAAATGATATAAAACCCCCCTAAAAATAGTAGCCTGCTTTTTGACTGATCGGCTGACCACCGCTGACATTAGACTTTCTGTGATCCACTCGTCATCCCTGTGATCAGCTGACAGACCAGTCAGTCTGTGATCAGCCTGCAAGCCTAGGGCTTCTCCCTGGCTGGACACACATATTATGACTTCATAACCTCATAGCAAGTGTAACTTTACACTTTTTGAGCAGTTATTACTCACAGTTATTGCTTCACGCCTTTGTCCCGCTGCGATGACTCGTGATTATAACATGGAAAATGATTTCACGCTCTCGTTCATCAGAGGGAAGGGCTGCCACACTAATCGCTTAATCGCTAGTTTCCCCTTGGTGATTGAGGACAGGTTATTAGATTACATATCGCTTGGTCTTTATTCAGGATTGCAAGTCTCAGATCCTGTCTGATATGTTATTAATATGGAGCATGCATCACTAATATGGAGCATGCATCACTAATATGGAGCATGCAGCATTGATTAATATGGAGCATGCATCACTAATATGGAGCATGCAGCATTGATTAATATGGAGCATGCATCACTAATATGGAGCATGCAGCATTGATTAATATGGAGCATGCATCACTAATATGGAGCATGCAGCATTGATTAATATGGAGCATGCATCACTAATATGGAGCATGCATCACTAATATGGAGCATGCAGCATTGATTAATATGGAGCATGCATCACTAATATGGAGCATGCAGCATTGATTAATATGAAACATGAAGCATTAATATACATCATGTGATACTGAAAGCATAAGTGTTAAAACCAGGCACTACAATCACAGGTGAGAAAGTCTCACAGAAAGAGAGCAGCACTCTAATTTGAGAGACAAAATGATGGCGGATGTTCAGGGATTTGTCTCGCTTTGATTTTTTATGGGGGTGCAGAGGGGGGGAGGGGAGCTTCAGAAGAGTACCCTGGCGCACAGCAGGGGGGGCGGCAGCATGTGGCGCTCCCACTCGAGCCGCACTCCACCCTGTAGGCCACACAGGGAATGTCTGTCAGAGCCCGAACCTGAGCATAATGGAGGAAACAGAGAGGAGGAAACGGAGAGGAGGAAACAGAGAGGAGGAAACGGAGAGGAGGAAACAGAGAGGAGGAAACGGAGAGGAGGAAACTGAGGGGAGGAAACAGAGAGGAGGAAACGGAGAGGAGGAAACAGAGAGGAGGAAACAGGAGGAGGAAACAGAGAGGAGGAAACTGAGGGGAGGAAACAGAGAGGAGGAAACGGAGAGGAGGAAACAGAGAGGAGGAAACAGAGAGGAGGAAACTGAGAGGAGGAAACTGAGAGGAGGAAACTGAGGGGAGGAAACAGAGAGGAGGAAACGGAGAGGAGGAAACAGAGAGGAGGAAACAGGAGGAGGAAACAGAGAGGAGGAAACAGGAGGAGGAAACAGAGAGGAGGAAACAGAGAGGAGGAAACTGAGAGGAGGAAACGGAGAGGAGGAAACTGAGGGGAGGAAACAGAGAGGAGGAAACAGGAGGAGGAAACAGAGAGGAGGAAACAGAGAGGAGGAAACTGAGAGGAGGAAACTGAGAGGAGGAAACAGAGAGGAGGAAACTGAGAGGAGGAAACGGAGGGGAGGAAACTGAGAGGAGGAAACTGAGGGGAGGAAACAGAGAGGAGGAAACTGAGAGGAGGAAACAGAGAGGAGGAAACGGAGAGGAGGAAACTGAAACCTGGAGCGAGACGCAGCGGAGCAATCGTGCGGCAGCGCGAAAGACCGCGAGCCAAAGCCAATCAAACAAGCCCTGGGCCCTTACGCTGGAGAACGGGCTCTCTGCGCCCTGACGGGGGGTCACAGTCACGTGGGGCCTGAGCTGACACGACAAGAAGAAAAAACGATGAAAGTGATTTTGTGAAAGAGGAGGAGAACAGCTGGAGCGCGTTGCAGGGGCGCTTCATGCAGGGTAAAGCCACGCCCTGGGTCAGGGTCCTGTTGTGCTCGTCAAAAAACCAAATATTCCTCTTCGCTGAATAGAGATTTAGCCGGCGATGCTGAGGCCTGAGAGGAGGAGGGAAAGCGGCGTAGCCCCCCTGTGCCCCCCCCAGTGCTCCCCCGCTCCCCCCCGGGGCTTTCCTCGGGCTCTGACATTCTCACACCGCCGTCCGGCTCGTGTTTTGCGGGGTCCGCTCGGCTCATTACAGGTGCATCGCAAATTAGCCTCTAAACACACCTGACCTCCCTCAGCTGCCCGAGTGCAGCGCTGCGTGCATGTAGCACAGCATCCCCCCGGCCTGTCCTCCTAAACCACCTGCGTGCGTGTGTGTGTGTGTGTGTGTGTGTGAGAGTGTGTGTGAGAGAGAGTGTGTGTGTCTGTGTGTACCCGCAGGAGAGAGGTGTCCACATCCCCGACCACCTGCGCGGGAGGGGAGAGACATCAGTGTGTGTGTGTGAGAGAGTGTGTGTGTGTGAGAGAGAGTGTGTATGTGTGTGTGTGTGTGTGTGAGAGAGTGTGTATGTGTGTGTGTGTGTGTGTGAGAGAGAGTGTGTGTGTGTCTGTCTGTCTCTCTACAGAATATCTAAATGACATAAACACCACACAAATGAAAATGGAAACAACAATAATAATAATAAAAATAAAAATAAATCTCTTCCTCTCTCTGCCTCTTTCCCTCTTTATATCCCTCTATTTCCCTCTCTCTCTCTCCCCCTCTCTCTCCCCAGCTGCACACGGACATGGACCGGGGCGACGGGCGCACCAAGTACGTCCTCCGCGGGGAAGGGGCGGGGTCCGTGTTCGTGATCGACGAGAAGACCGGCAACATCCACGTGACCAAGCCGCTGGACCGCGAGGAGAAGGACGAGTACCGGCTGATCGCCACGGCGACCGACCGCCAGACGGACCGCGCCCTGGAGCCCTCGTCCCAGTTCATCATCCGGGTGCAGGACATCAACGACAACCCTCCCCTGTTCGAGGACGGGCCCTACAGCGCCACCGTGCCCGAGATGGCCAACATCGGTACTGCAGGAGGGGAGGTGCTCGGGGTTATAATGAACCACACTGCTGATTCTGTGGGGGTCGGGTCAATCTGAGGCCGTGGAAGCCAACCCTGTTCCTGCAGGTCTACCGTCCTGTAGGCTTTAATTCTAACCCTAATAAAGCACCTCATTCCACAGGTAGAAAGCTTGTTGAGCTGCTAATTAGTGACGTCAGGTGTGTCTAATTAGAGTTGAAATGAAAACCCACAGGATGGTAGATCTGCTGGAATGGGGTTGCGCCAAGGCTACCAAGCTAACTAAATATATATGTGTGTGTGTGTGTGTGTGTGTGTGTGTGTGTGTGTGTGTGTGTGTGTGAGAGCCCCAGCTACACCACTTCAGGTTCCCATCAGGTTCTTTGGTTAGATCCCCCTTTGGTAATATGATTTTTTACCACCCCCCGCACACACACTCACACACACACACACACACTCACACACTCACACACACACTCACACACGCACACACACACACTCACACACACACACACACACTCACACACACACTCACACACGCACACACACACACACACTCACACACACACACACACACACACGCACACACACTCACACACACACACACATCATGAATAGTGCTTTTTTCCTTCGAACCCCACTTTGAGAAGGCGACCTCCTACTCAGCTTTTGTATTTGTTTTCTTAAACAGAACTTTTTTTCTTTTTGTTTTCTTGTGTAGGTGGTGTCAGAAATAACCCTGACTCTGCGCTCAAATTAATGCCCCTGAGCCCCCCTCCCTGGGTCTGCCCTGCGAGAAGCAGCCCCCTCCACCTCTCTACCTCTCTTTCACTCTCTCCTCCTGCATCTCTCCTCTCTTCTCTTTTTTTCCTCTCTCTTTCGTGCTGTCTGCTTGTCTCCATCCTCTATCACTTTCCCTCTCTCTCTCTTTCGCTCCCTCCCTCTATGACACTGTCAGCTCTTTGATGTCAAAAACAGCAACAGCTGCTCCCACAAATCCCCTTTTCCGCCAAGCAGCCAGGGGGTGCCCCTGGGAAATGTAGTTGTTTTTTATTTTTTTAACTGTGTTGATTTTCACTACAATCTCTATCTTTTGAATGAAAACCAGGGTTTCTTTGAAGAAGAGAAAGTGTGTCATCTGTTTGAGGACGTAGTGCTTGCAGGACGCAAGGTGGTGGCGGGGGGAGGGCGGGTGGCAGTGGGAGTCAGACGTAGTGCCAGGGTAGTGTAAGGGTTAGAGAACCGGGGGGGGGGGGGGTTGCAACTGAGAGGTACGGCTGAACGATGTATCAAATCACATTTTTTTGGGGGTGGTTTTTTTTTAGCATGATAAGAATACCCACCGCCATGGAGCATATAGGGAGCTTTCATCCTTTTTCCTTTAATCAGACCTGCAGCCAAACATCAGAGGCCTTGTGAAGCGCTTCTGAGAAAGAACAACACGTCAACATATCTATCAGGAGCTGACGAGACAGCCAATCAGCAGCAAGGCCTTGCAGCTTCCACGTGATTGGAAAGACAGATCACGTGATCACTTAGGAGCTATATGACCTTGCTGCTTATTTGTTTATTTTATTTCACTTTTATTTAACCAGACCGGTCACTTTTTTACGAGGGCGGCCTGACAAGAGGGAAACCTCTAGAATGGGGGGTGGGGGGGGGGGGGGGGTGGGGGTACCGCACAAAAACAAACAGGTGGGCAGGTACAAGCAACAAAACAAATAACACCGCGGAATGTCATCAGACCATGGGGGAATCGTCTCTAATAATGGGAGGAAAAAAATTGTTATTAGCAGGATCATTTAAAGTCAGAGATAACGGCCATGTTAGTTATGAGGGTACGACGCACGCAGCTGTCCGTTAGAATGTCAGTGATAGAGATCTTGAAAGCAGGCAGGGAGATACATTTGTCCAGACTAAGGGTTTTTTTTTTTTGCAGTATCAACACCCAGAGATTTTTAAATTTTTTTTCTGGAAGAATTTCACACGGCCTCTGATGTTTGGTTGTTCACTGCCGCGTCAGGTATGAGTAAAGGAACACAACACGAAAGATCACCTGTACGCCCCATGATGGTGGTTATTCGCATTGGGCTAAAAAAAAAACCGTGATTTGATGACATCGTGCCGCCCCCACGCCCCCAGTTCGGGTTCCTCAGTCATGTTCACCCACAGCACACACAGTTGCAGCCTTGCTGTCAGTGTGCAAGAGCGCTGACAAACATGCTGTCCTCTCAGATACCAGACCATGGGGCCCATCCACACACTGGAACTGAGCCTTAACAGATACCAGACCATGAGGCCCATCCACACACTGGAACAGAGCCTTAACAGATACCAGACCATGGGGCCCATCCACACACTGGAACAGAGCCTTAACAGATACCAGACCATGAGGCCCATCCACACACTGGAACAGAGCCTTAACAGGTACCAGACTGTGGCTCTTTTACAGAATGAGGCAGCCAACAGCTCTCTAACAGACTGTGCTTTAAATGCCAGCTGTGTAAATATGGACAGGCAGTGCATTGAATGATGGTGGTTTGTCCATATTTTACTCTTTGGCTAAGGCTTAGTAACTCTGGCACTCGTGAGCATTTGCTTCATCGATCTTCCTCAGGAATCGTTCACTCGGTCGTAATATTGAGCTGGAGAGTTAATCCCCCTGCAGGCCCACAGTCACGTCTCTGACGTCTTGCTTTATTTCACCGCGTGGCTGTCTGATCAATCCTGTCCCATTCTGGAGGTTCATTTGTTTTTATTTATTTTGTTTACACTTGCGCAGAGAGTTTTAGCACTGTGTGGCCAAACTGCTGCTCCCTGCTCTTCCTCCCTATGTGTGGCTCAGTCTGTGTCAATCAATCAATCAATCAATCAGTCTTGATTTTTTTTTTTATTGCTGTACTTATAGACAGGCTGCAATATAGCATGTCACAATGGACATTTTCCAGAAGTAATCGGAGAACCAGAATTTAATCCTTTAGAAGAGCCGGTTTGCAAAAACCAGAAAAACAGGAATACCTTTTTTTTGTGTCGCAAAAATGATTCCCCGGCTGATCTCCAGAATCATGCTGGTCTGCCTCTGTCACATGAGATCAGAAGTTAGGGGCAAATGGCCTGATGTGCTTCTACACACTTTGCTTGGGGAGTTTCAGCATTTTATTTTATTTTTGTTTACTAAACTCCAGATGGGAACTTTCAATTTTAGTTTTCTCTTTGATTTACGTAGCCAATCTTCCGGTCCCTTTGAGCAGGGTGATTTGAGGGGACCCTTTGCTTGTGCTTATAAATTATATGCAAGCTGTCACCACACTGTTGTATCTACACATGCTTCTGTGTACTGTGCATGGAAATAATGTTTTCTGGCTATGGTTTGCTGGTTAAGAGTGAGCCTTATATTTCACTGAGATTCAGGAGTTTGGGCTGGAGTGTACTACCATATATTTTCAGGCAAATCTTTATTGGGGTTGAATAAAGAGCAGCTCCACATGATTTTCCATTCTGCACATATTGAGGTCCTTTTAAATCTCTTTTGCAGCCAAAAGATCAGGTCCCAGACCTGCAGGGGCTCCTGGTCCTCTGAGATACACATTTTTCCCCCTTGAGGCCTGTAACATTGGCCTCATCCAGATACAGCTGCCGGGGCCCAGGTCTGACAGCACTGCTCCAGATACAGCTGCCGGGGCCCACGTCTGACAGCACTGCTCCAGATACAGCTGCCGGGGCCCACGTCTGACAGCACTGCTCCAGATACAGCTGCCGGGGCCCACGTCTGACAGCACTGCTCTGGCAGAGCCAGGCTAGCCCTGCTGCAGCCTGTTCTTCTGCTTGGAGGGATCAGGACCAGGTCGTGGGCATGTCAATGCAGACTGCGGCTTATCAATTTTCTCTCTCCTTCCTCACTCTCTCCCTCTCCTTCCTCTTCTGCTCTTTCTCTCCCTCTTCTTCCTCTCTCGCTCTCGCTCTCTCTCAGGCACATCTATAATCCAGGTGACAGCGACAGACGCAGATGACCCTACCTATGGGAACAGTGCCAGGCTGGTGTACACACTGGTCCAGGGCCAAGAGTACTTCTCTGTTGATCCTCAGACAGGTGTGTGTGTGTGTGTGCGCTCGTGTGTGTGTGTGTGTGTGTGTGTGTGTGTGCGTGCGTGTATGCCGTATGGTTTTACTGTGTGTTTGTGTTATTGTGTTAGGGATTGTGCGGACGGCGGTGCCAGACATGGACCGGGAGACCCAGGATCAGCACCTTGTGGTCCTGCAGGCCAAGGACATGGGGGGCCATCTGGGGGGGCTGTCAGGGACGACCACCGTCACCATCCGACTGAGCGACGTCAACGACAACCCACCTCGCTTCACCCAGAGTCAGTGTTTCCACTGCTGAGAGTGTGTGTGTGTGTGTGCGTGTGTGTGTGTCTGTGCCTGTGTGTGTCTATGTGTGTGTGTGTGTGTGTGTGTGTGTGTATTCCAGTGCATGTCAGGAATGATACAGCTCTCTAGTATACACTAAGTGACTAGTATACTGTAAGTCTCTAGTGTACACTAAGTCTCTAGTATACATTAAGTCCTTAGCATACACTAAGTGTCTAGTGTACACTAAGTCTCTAGTATACACTAAGTCTAGGACTGTTGTGAAATGGGACCTTTTCTATTAGCAGGCTTATCTCAGCCTCACTCTCCAAGGAGCTCTGTCAACAAGGCAAGGTGCATCATGGGAACAGTAGTCCAGGGAGTCCACTGAAAATAGCCGATAGGTTTGCTCTGCTGTGATTGAGAACTACAGTGTCTTCTGCCGCTGTTCTGTCCCCTGGGCCTGTGCACTTCGGTTCCCCGGGGCTTTGCTGCAAATGAGAGTTCTCAGCCAGCCCACCTGGTTATGTAAAGGGCCCAGGTGAGGACCAGGTGAGGTACCTGCCCTGTCTCCCCACCTCCCCCTGGCACGCACGCGGGGGGGGGGTCAGTTACACCCCGCACTGCTCCGCACCGTGGGGGGATGCGTCTGGCGGGCGGAGTTTCGCCTGATGGCGGTACGCTGCTCTACCAGGACGGCTCTCTCAGACAGCCGCGGGCCGAGATGACAGATCTGCAGCTGCTTTGATCCTGAACGCCACGCCTCCATTTCCTCTGAGAGACTGAACCAGGACGTCGGGCGAGGGGGACTGATACCTGACAGGAATCTCTCCTCACATGTTATTTCAATTCAATTAAAATAATAATAATTATTGTTATTATATATGTGTGTATATATGTATATATATATATATATACATGAAAGATTTGAAATTGGTCAGTAGTTAAAAAAAAATCTAAAATACTAAATTGAATCTGCAACAGATGCAGTAAGTGGAGGTTTCTGTGGTCAGATGAGGTGAAACTGCGGTTTTGGGGTCTGAAAACAAAGCTGTATCGCTTTTGGAAGGCCAGGACTGGCAGGGTGTGAGTGGTTTGGAGCCCGGACTCTGGTTTGGCAATGCCTAGCTCCCTTCTCTGTAGTTCAAACCAAGCAGAACGGCTGACAGACGATTACTCAGGCAGACAGGAACAGGTACTGATCATTGTCTCAGTGTGTGAGAGAGAGGGAGAGAGAGAGAGAGGGAGAGAGAGATAAGAGGAGTGATCTGCAATCTTTGATCATAAATATTACTAATTTATTTCCACTGAGAGAGAAAGGGAGAGGAGGAAAGACAGACAGAGAAAGACATAGAGAGGGAGAATAATCTTTCCTGGGACAGTACCTAATTTGTCCTTCACAAGTAAGAGGAAAGTGAGAGAAAGGGAATGGCAGAGAGGAAGAGAGAGAGAGAGGGGGTGCAGAGGGAGAGAGGATGATAAAGGCAGTAATTTTTCCTTTAATGTGTGTGTGTATGCGTGTGTATGTGTGTGTTTGTGTGTGTGTGTGTGTGTGTGTGTGTGTGCATATGTGTGTGTATGTGTGCAGTAGAGGGTGGAATAGAGAGTGACTACTGGCTCTTTGTTCCTGCAGTTACACTGTCACATGGTTCTAAATGTGGGGCACATCCGATTCTGTGCATTTAGACAGAGATCGCGAAAGGCAAACAAGGTTAAAGGTGTTTCAGCCAATCACCTCCTTGCTAACTGAGTCTGGGCATCTCCTATTGGTTGAGCAGAGGCACGTACGTGCTGCGAATCTTGTGGTCGCTCTCCGCTGGATAAATGAGTCAGTGCAATATTCCTACAACGTTGACACGACTGTGAGAGAACGCTTGGCTGTGCCTGCACTCGAAGCTGTAATGACCCTGCGTGCATTAAACATCCTCCCTGCGTCTGAAACTCTGGCCTCAGGCGTCTGAGCTGTCAGAGAGCCTATCCCAAACCCTAACCCACACCGCTGTGCTTCCTGCTTCCTCTAGGGGGCAGCGTGAGCACCGGCCATTCGCTTCTTTTTCTCCCACGTCCTCCTCTCTTTGCGCTTCATCTCCTCCTTTCTTTCCTCCTCCACCTCTCCTCCCGTCTCCTTCTCCCTCCATCCCACAGCATGGGGTGGGGCTTTGGAGAGGTTGAGGGTGGGGCTTGGGAGAGGTTGGGGTGGGGCTTGGGAGAGGTTGGGGCAGGGCTTGGGAGAGGTTGGGGTGGGGCTTGGGAGAGGTTGGGGCGGGCTTGGGAGAGGTTGGGGGCGGGGCTTGGGAGAGGTTGGGGTGGGGCTTGGGAGAGGTTGGGGCGGGGCTTGGGAGAGGTTGGGGCATGGCTTGGGAGAGGTTGGGGCGGGGCTTGTAAGAGATTGGGGCGGGGCTTGGGAGAGGTTTGGGGCGGGGCTTGTAAGAGGTTGGGGCAGGGCTTGGAGAGGTTGGGGTGGGGCTTGGGAGAGGTTGGGGGCGGGGCTTGGGAGAGGTTGGGGCATGGCTTGGGAGAGGTTGGGCGGGGCTTGTAAGAGATTGGGGCGGGCTTGGGAGAGGTTTGGGGCGGGCTTGTAAGAGGTTGAGGGCAGGGCTTGGGAGAGGTTTGGGGCGGCACTTGGGAGAGGTTTGGGGCGGCGCTTGGGAGAGGTTGGGGGCGGGGCTTGGGAGAGGTTTGGGGCCATGGTGGGTGTTGGGAAACAGCTGAAACCGCAGTGTTCAGAGGATATTTAAGGTTCAGATCGATCTTGTAGCACCACAGGTGTTTAAACTCAATCTGCAATCCCAGCACAGCTCAAACCACCCAGCAAGCATCCCCAAATCACCTTTCCATTAGGCAGTTCTGACACACACGCACACACACACACACACACACGTACACACACACACACACACACGTACACACACACACACACACACACACACAGACACACACACACACACACACGTACACACACACACACACGTACACACACACACACACACACATACACACACACACCATCCATCCTTATACTCACACTGCTCTTGCTCACACAAACACACACACACATACACATTTTTCTGTATTTATCACAATTATTGAGGAAATGCAGCTGTCTCTACCTACTCTATGTGGGAACACAGCCTCTCCTCCCTGGGCAGCCAGGTCTGCCTGTGTCGACCTGTCTCTATCGCCAGGCTGTGCTCACTGAGTCTGTACTTCGTCAGTGTTTACCTTAGCTTGTGGTTTTTCTCTGTGGTCAGATAGTCTGCCACAATGTATTCTTGGTTTAGAGCCAAATAACACGCCAATTTTTTAAGATTTTTTGTTGAGTTTCCCGATAGGTAATGTCAATTTGTTTTTGCTGTGTTATGGTTTGGTTGATTCTGATGTGACTGTTTGGCACGGGGTTGTCCTGAGGCTGGATGGTGTTAGAAGGGGTTAGTGAACTGGGCCTCAGGACCAGCTGGCTCTTCTCTGGGCTCAGCTCTCGCCATTTCAGAACTTATTGGCTGTTTTTGGATGTTAATGAGTAGTGGTGGATATTGGCCTAATTCTGTCCTGCGGGCATTCTTTGGTGTGTCTGTCTGCACATGGAGGATGTTTTTACAGAACTCTGCATGCAGGGTTTCAGTTGGGCGTTTATCCCGATTTGCCAAGTCCTGCTTTGTAAGCGGACCCCACACTTTGCTGCCGTATAGCGCAATTCGTTTAATCGTGGATTTATATATAAAAATATAAAAAGAGGCGGAGTCTCAGTTGTGTCAGCCACTCTTTAGTCTGGTTCGCTTCTCTCCAGTCAGCCAATGAGAATACAGCGGCCCGTTCTGTCCTCTACCGCGTCCCCCAAGGCCCCCCCCCCCCCCCCCCCCGATATCACAGGCTGAAGGAAGCCGTCGCCACGGCAGCCCCCCCGCCCCCCCCCCCGATATCACAGGCTGAAGGAAGCCGTCGCCACAGCAGCCCCCCCCTTCCCGCGCACGCTGATTGCATTCTGACCGCGTCCGTCCCAGACCCCCCCCCCCCCCGCTAGACAGCTTCTTCTTTTCCTTTTTTTCTTTTTTTTTTTTTTTAAATGATCCCTCCAGCCCTTCAGGTTTTATATTCCAGTCCAAAAACAAACGGACAGCCCTGCACTGGGAAGGGAACAAAGATAACTCACTCCTCCTCTCTCTCTCTCTCTCTCTCTCTCTCTGTCCTCCTTTTCTCCTTCTCTCTCCTCATTTTCACACACCTTCCTTGGTTCATTTGTGGGATATTTTTCTGCAGTTTCTGAGTTTGAATGCAGGCAGTGAGCTGGACTCCTGCGTGTCTGATTGGCAGAGTAACCTGGGTGCAGAATATTTTTGCATAAATCTATTTCTCTCTCAAATATATTGTTGGCAACACTATTATTTTTTACACTGATTTTTTATTTTATAAGCATCAACATAAAAAATATGTGAACAGTAAGAATGACCCGCCATTTCTGTCTTGAAGTGATAAGTATGCAAATAAAATTTTATAGCTCGCATGTTTATTTTTGACCTTAAATATATGAATTTGGACACTTGCTGGATTTTATTTTGTTTGCAAATAAACTCATGGAAGGAAGCTTTTTTTGTCTGGTAGGGACGTGATCCAGAGTTTCTGGTTCAATTTTCAGGATTTTTCTTCTTTTTTTTCACTTTAGGTCAAGGTCATGCTAAGGTCACAAGTACTATTTCACACATACACACTCTCACATACAAACACTGTCACTCACATGCACACATACACACTCTCATTCACATACACGCACACGCACACACACACATACACGCACACGCACACGCACACGCACGCACACACACACACACGCACGCATGCACGCACACACACACACACGCACACACCCACGCACGCACACACACACACACACACAGTGTAGTTACATGTTGTGTGCCACATTGAACAGGACCCCATGTATTTGAGCCCTGCTGCTTTGGAGATGTTTGTCGGGGCGTTGTGAATAATTCAGTGGAAATGGCAGCCGTTTGTGTGATAAAGAGGTTCCATGTAAACACGTTCAGAAAAGACTCTCTGGCTGGGGTAGACACTGAGCAGATGTGGGGTCCTTGTCTGCTCTATGAATTATATCAATTATTAACACCAGGAAAATATATCGTCTCCTATGGAAAAATTGAATTGGAATTGGCAAAGGTTTGGAACTGGCTCGAGAGCAGTATGTGGATTTTGAGTTTTGTCTTATGCAGACCAGGAAGTTCAGATCTAAAGACCTTAATTTGATAAGCCATCCTGGAAGTGGTTTAGCATGTTTCCGCATAATTGACAAGCAAGCAGATTTAAGTGAGTATTTAGTGCTTCATTTCTTTTTACTTGATTGTGTTTAGTGATGAAGCTCAGCCCTCGTGCTCTTCACCTGAAATCATTCTGCTGCTGATGAAAAACTGTTTGTTTTCTGTTATAAACTGCTCTCTCCAACTGTTTTCTGCTCTCTCCAACTGTTTTCTGTAATTGAAAGGAGTGAATTTAACCATCTTTGTGGTAATTCAAATCTGTAGGACAACACGTTTTAAACGTACAAAAATGCTAAACGTTACTCATACACATAAAGCACTGTCTATAAGTCATTAATTCAAACTAGGCCTGCCATTAAAAGAATTGATATCAAAATTATGCCAATTTACAAGCAACAATATTGGCTATCTTAGCTCACACAAATAAAACAAGCAGTTCTCCAAAGCAATGCTGCCCAATGTTTCCTACATTATTTTAAGTAATGTAACCTGGCATTTTTGTACGTTGAAAACATGATTTTCTTCAGATATAATTTCTTTTCATACTGTGTTTGTTATGAGTAAGTGATAATAGTAATTCATATATATTTAGGCCATGAGAGAGACAGGCATACACATAAATACATGCAAATACACACACATTCTAGCTGAAAGAAACACATAGGCATGGATTCGGTCATTTTTCAGAGTAACTGATTTTAGAGAGAGTAACTCTGGTGTTAGAGAGAGTAACTCTGGTGTAAGAGAGAGTAACTCTGGTGTTAGAGAGAGTAACTCTGGTGTTAGAGAGAGTAACTCTGGTGTAAGAGACAGTAATGAATGAAGTGTTGAGTTTCTCCGTGTTGTGGTGCTTTGCTTCCCTCTCAGGCGCGTGGTCCTTCTCTCTGTCTGAGCTGGCCGTGCCGGGGGCAGAGGTTGGACGTCTCTCGGCAACAGATGCAGATCTGGGGGACAATGCCAAGCTGGAATATACCATCCTGGAGGGCGACGTGGGGGACACCTTCAACATCACCGGACTGAACCAAGAGGCTATCATCACACTGAACAAGGTGGGAGAGAAGAGAGGGAGAGAGAGAAAGGAGGACCCACACGCAGACAAACGCAGGCACACACACACTCACACACACACACACACACACACACACACATACAGGCATACTAATACTCACACATATCCTAATAGAGACACACTTGTATGCTAATACACACACACACACACATCCTAATACACACACATGTATATGTATACTAATATACAATGGATAATACACGAATACACTTCATCAAAGTTTGTCGCTCACACTCTTCGTTCATGTATGTGAATCTAGTTGTGTGTGCACGATGTGTGCCTAAACATATGTTCTCTCAGCCATTCAGACCAGAGAGGCAGATGCATGCTGGGATTTGTGGTCTGTACTGGAGCAGCATAACAGCCTGTCGTGTCTTACCTGGTGGAGACACAGGATTTTATGCTGAGACAGTTCACGCGCAACTAATGGAAAATTGAAATATGCCCCCCCCCCTCCCTGCCCCCCCATTATTTCATAGAATTAAAATAAACAAAGCGGAAAATTAGGAGCACGCTTTCGAGCTGCGCCCTGTTACACCTACACAAAGACTAAGACAGGCACGCAAGTATTTAGCACCTACACAGTTATCCACCGTGTTCAACACAGTTACTCACCGTGTTCAGCACGTTTCACTGGCCCGCTGAGTTTCAGTTGGGTTTTAGCAGTTGGGTTTGTCAGTTGGCTTTTGTCAGTTGGGTTTTATCAGTTGGGTTTGTCAGTTGGCTTTTGTCAGTTGGGTTTTACTTTTAGCAGTTAGTTTTTTTTGCTACGTAATCCTATAGGAGTGGAGCAGGTGCTTGGAGATGTAAAAGCAGGTGATGCCCCCTGTTTGGGAACATTAGGGCAGAATGTATGAATGGTACACGCCTGTAAATGAAAGTGTGTTTGAGTTGAGCTATGCTCTGTGAGTTGCAGTCTCAAGGAGTGTGGTAATACTGGCAGCTTCCCTATTTGGCCACCAGGTGTCACTGTGTGGGTAGGGTTGGCTGCTGTCCTGCTGGTGTCACACTCATTTATCCGTCCAGGAAGAGCAGGTGTCATTGTGGGCCTGTTTTCACCAGCTGATTAATGAGACAGTCTGTCCCAGGGGGGACAAGTAGGCCAAGCTGCAGTACAGCCACACTACTGCCCCCCTACAGACCGTCTGTGACATTGCAGCTACACTACTGTCCCCCTGCACACACGCGCACACACACACACACACACATGATGAGTGGAGATGGTGAGAGAAAGAGAGAAATGAGTGCTGCCTCAGTGACAGGTGGCATGCAGAGGGGTGATGGAGTGTACATCCTGAGAGGGAGAGGGAGGGAGAGGGGGAAGGAGGGAGAGAGTGATGAGTGTGTGCTCACAGTGTAAGTGACAGGTCTTCTCTCTCTAATGGGAGCCGCTGATCGATGGCTCTCGCTCTATCTCTCTCTCACTCCTTCATTTTATCATTTCTGTGAGTTTTATTCACCCTAATCTACACCTCTCCCCTTCTTCTCCACGTGTTTACATTCTGTCATTTTTCACCTTGTCTCTCTCTCTCTCTCTTTCTCTTTCTCTCTCACCTTCTCTCATTTCAGTTCAATGCAATATGCTTTTTTTTCACATAACAAAATTGTACAGTTGTCTTGCCAAAGCTTGTTGGAGGAGAGAAAGGAAACATGGAAACGGAGAAAAAAAGTCACAGTAATAATAACCCTCAAGCCTTTGAAGAGCAGGTTTTTTTGGAATGGTTTTCAGAATTCTAAATCAGGGTTCTAGAACTCCATCGCTTTCCGTCGCCTCTCGTGACTTTTACACCAGCATTGGAATGTTCTGAGCATTCCAATCACACATTAAAGGGCTAATAAATATTCTTAGATTGTATATAACACAGTAACATAGTAGTGGGTGTGTTTGAGAAATTAGTGTTTCCTTTCATTAAGTGTGCAAACACACGTCAGCTGAGCTCGTGCAGCCGTTCGTTGTCGAAACAGGAGTTTCAGTCCTGCCATGTCTGTGGGGAACAGTCTGCAAGAGCCAGCTTTCCCTCGTGTTCCACTCAAAGTCCCCATCGTGTGGACTAATGTCACAAAGTGATATTAATATCTAACAACATGTAATTACACACTGACAGATCAAAACCTATGAATACACACTGCATATCAGCATGGTATTTATCACGGTTGATAATATACGCAATAATTGGCTGGACGCTTGGTTTCTAATAAATTTCCATTAATACATTTAGGATATTGATTGAAATCATTTTCTCATCTGTGGCTTTTAATCAAATATATTTCTAAGAAATTGTCGTACTTAAAATGCTCCACATTGACGACCATTGTTTGGAGTTCTGAGAGATTTGACGGGCTTCAGTGGCAGCGAATGAACATTCAGATACTAGGAGGTGTAACACTGGCATGTGTGAAGTGGGGTACTCACTGTAAGTCCCACCTACTAGTAAAAAAAAAAAAACACCCAGCTGATTGGTTTAAAGTGTGTTTTTTTTTTTCTTACTGCTGATAGCTGGCTCTAGCTGACCGGTGTAGACGGGGTGCTGCTGGCTCTAGCTGACCGGTGTAGACGGGGTGCTGCTGATTAGTTTGGGCCTTGAAATCCCAAACCAAGCTCTTCGGCTGTAATTTCTGGTCTCTTCTCTGGCCTCTTCGCTGGGCTCGATGGGCTCGATGGGCTCGATAGGCTCGTTTGTCTTGTGTTTGGTGTGGTGGAGCCGAAGCTGTGTGTATTCATAGGTCTTCACTCTGGTGTGTTTCTTTTGCACCTCTGCACCTTGAACTGATGCACTTGTTGTACGTCGCTCTGGATAAGAGCGTCTGCTAAATGCCTGTAATGTAATGTAATGAAGCTGAAGCTGAAGCTGGGGAGCAGCCGCAGAACGGCCATGTTTCAGCGCCGCTTGACTTCCCCCCGGTGGCAGGAAGCGGTGACTGTGTGACCTTTGACCCCGGCAGGCGGTGGACTACGAGGCGCGCGGCGCGTACGCGTTTGCGGTGGAGGTGCTGAACCCCGCGGTGGACCCCCGCTTCCTGCGGCGCGGGCCCTTTAAGGACCGGGCCTCGGTGCGCGTGACCGTGCTGGACGCCGACGAGCCGCCCCGCTTCTCCCGCCAGCGCTACCTGCTGGACGTGCGGGAGAACTGCGCCCCCGCCTGCGCCGTGGGCCGGGTGGGGGCCGTGGACCCCGACACGGGACAGAACAGCAACATCAGGTCAGCCCTGGGCCCGCTGGGCTTTCCGTCCCGTGCATGTGGTTCCTCTACTCATCTGTCATAGGGGCGACATAGCTCAGGAGGTAAGACCGACTGTCTGGCAGTCGGAGGGTTGCCGGTTCAAACCCTGCCCTGGGCGTGTCGAAGTGTCCTTGAGCAAGACACCTAACCCCTAACTGCTCTGGCGAATGAGAGGCATCAATTGTAAAGCGCTTTGGATAAAAGCGCTATATAAATGCAGTCCATTTACCATCTACTTCTCTCTCTTTCTCTCTCTCTCTCTCTCTCTTCTGCAGATATTCCATCGACCCCCAGTCAGACCCGGAGGCCCTGTTTCGCATCGCCCCTGACAACGGACTGATCACCACGGCTGTGGAGCTGGACCGCGAGCACGAGCAGTGGCACAACATCACCGTCATCGCCACACAGAGAGGTCAGGGGTCACCATCGCCACACAGAGAGGTCAGGGGTCACCATCGCCACACAGAGAGGTCAGGGGTCACCATAGCCACACAGAGAGGTCAGGGGTCACCATCGCCACACAGAGAGGTCAGGGGTCACCATCGCCACACAGAGAGGTCAGGGGTCCCCATCGCCACACAGAGAGGTCAGGGGTCACCATCGCCACACAGAGAGGTCAGGGGTCACCATAGCCACACAGAGAGGTCAGGGGTCACCATCGCCACACAGAGAGGTCAGGGGTCAACAGCACCACACAGAGAGGTCAGGGGTCACCATCGCCACACAGAGAGGTCAGGGGTAATGTTGTTCTATTGTCATGGTGACACTGAGATACTGTTCTAACGTCATGGTAACGTCATGGTAACGTTGGGGTAATGTTGTGCTACTGTAATGGTGATGTTGCGGTAATGTTTGTCTGTTGTCGTGGTGATGCAGCAGTGTTGGCTTTGTGCTCATCTCAGACAGCCCCGGTCAGGTGTCCCGGGTGGCGGTTGCCATAGAGACCCTGGACGTGAACGACAACGCCCCGGAGCTGGAGAGACAGTACACAACGGCGCTGTGTGACTCCGCTGCAGCAGGGCAGGTGCAGGAGTGTGTGTGTGTGTGTGTGTGTCTGTCTGTCTGTCTGTCTGTGTGTGTGTGTGTGTGTGTGTGTGTGTGTGTGTGTCTGTCTGTTTGTGTGTGTGTCTGTGTCTGTCTGTGTGTGTGTGTGTGTGTGTGTGCGTGCGTGAGTCTGTTTGTGTGTGTGAGTGTGTGTGTGAGTGTGTGTGTGTGTGTGTGTGTGTGTGTGTGTGTGTGTGTGTGTGTGTGTGTGTGTAAAGGATGGCAGTGGGCTGGTGAGGGGATGGCAGTTTCCTGCCTTTCAGGAGGCAATGATGCAGTTCCTCTGTTCTCCTGCAGGTGGTGCTGGCGCTGCGGGCGGTGGATAAAGACAAAGGAGGCAACGAGTCGCTGGTTCACTTCAGCATCCCCTTGGAGTCCAGCGCTGCTCACAACTTCACCGTCAGAGGCACTGGGGGTACGCCTCTCTCTCTCTCTCTCTTTCACACACACACACACACACACACACACATAGTCTGTCTCCCTCCTCCACTCCCAGCCTCTCTCTCCCTCTCTCTCACACACACACTCTGTCTCTCTCGCTCACACACACACACACACACACACTCTGTCTCTCTCGCTCACACACACACACACACACTCTGTCTCTCTCTTTCACACACACACACAGTCTGTCTCCCTCCTAAAACGTATATATATAGTATGTCAGAGATAATCCTTTTCTTGATAATCATGGTACATATTATTCTAATGAATATTATACCATTGCAAAAACTATATGAAGTAATAGCAATAAGAATAACCATTTCAGCATTGGCAGTGCACACTTAAAATTTTATAATTCTCTCTAAAATCAGTTAGAATGTTAGCCACATTTGTGACTCTAATATGAACAGTGAAACAATTATTGTGATTTAATAAAAGTAATGCATTTTAATAGCATAAACAAAACTATTAATTTTACTACAGAGTTTTAGATTGGGCATGTATAATGAAGTCAGAATATTATTTAGTGTATAATAAAGCGTGGAGAAATCCAGTACAATAATAATAATTCATAACATGACATGCTACCAAACTTAGCCCGAGGCCAATTGCCATTGGTACTCTCTAGGCAGGTGATAATCTCTTCAAACATACTGTCATGTCACAACTAATAACACATTGAGCTTTAAAGATATTCTGCATCATAGAGTGGTTCTAAAAAGCACAGCTGATATATTTATATATATATATATATATATATATATATATATACACATTCCTGTTGTTGATTGCTCAACCTGTTCAGTTGGATCAAGCAGTACATGGAAACTGTGCTTTACTCATTAGTATGGTTGCCACAAATTGCCATTGGAAAAATAAACAACTGCGCAATTACACAATTTACAACTCTTACACACTTCAGCACTTCTGTCACCCTAACTCCCTCCCTCCATCCATCTCTCCTTCTCCCTCAGATCCAGATGCACATTAGTTCTATCATCAGGAAAACTAAACATGTTACCAAAACATGTAGTGAAATTGAAAATAAAGTATAACTGCTTTGGGAAAAGTCTTTCTCTATCTCTTTCCCCCTTAACATTCCCCCTTTCTCTCTCTCCCCTCTCTGCTCCCTCTCTTTTCTCTCTTTCTCCCCCTCTCTCTGGAGGAAGCAGGGCAGATTATTTATGCATTTTGGTTTGTACCTGACGATGATAACAGGTGCAGCGATATGTTTTATCTTGTGAACATGGTGTGATAAACAGGATTATGCGAGAAAGGACAAAGGAACTTTTAAATCTCAAATCTCTCTCCCTCTGTCTCTCACCCACTCCCTCTACCCCCCCCCCCCCACTCTCTCTCCCTCTCTCTCTCCCCCCCTCCACTCTCTCTCTCTCCTTCTCTCTCTCCTCTCTCCCTCTCCCTCCACCCCCCCCCCTCAGGCCCCACGGCCAGCCTGGTTCTCCTCTCCTCCCTCTCCTCGCTCCCTCGTTCCCCCTCCTCCTCCCTGACGCTGCAGGTGCCACTGGTTCTGAAGGACAGCCTGTCGGGCCTGAGCAGCACTGGGACGGTCACCGTGTCCGTCTGTCCCTGCCTGCAGGGCGGGGCCCGGGCGGGGCCAGGGGACGGGGACGGCCTGGCCGAGACCGTCTGCCTGCCCCTCTCCTCCTCCTCTCCCTCCCCCGGCCTCAGCACCGCCGCCCTGCTGGCCATCCTGGCCTGCATCATTACCCTGCTGGGTAAGAGCAGCCACCGTGTGTGTGTGTGTGTGTGTGAGTAAGTGAGTGTGTGTGAGTGTGTGTGTGGTGTGTGGTGTGTGTGTGTGTGGAGTTGTGTGTGAGTGTGTGGTAGTGTGATGTGTGTGTGTGTAGTAGTGTGTGTGTGTGTGAGTGTGTGGTGAGTGTGAGTGTGTGTGTGTGTGTGATGTGTGTGTGTGTGTGAGTGTGTGGTGTGAGTGTGAGTGTGTGTGTGTGAGTGTGGTGTGAGTGTGAGTATGTGTGTGTGTGAGTGTGGTGTGTGAGTGTGAGTATGTGTGTGTGTGTGTGTGAGTGTGTGTGGTGGTGTGTGTGAGTGTGTGTGTGAGTAAGTGAGTGTGTGTGTGTGTGTGTGTGTGTGTGTGTGTGTGTGTGTGTGAGTGTGTGAGTGAGTGTGTGAGTGTGAGTGTGTGTGTGTGAGTGTGTGTGAGTGTGAGTGTGAGTGTGAGTGTGTGTGTGTGTGTGAGTGAGTGAGTGTGTGTGTGAGGGAGTGTGTGTGTGCTATAATCTCTCTCTCTCTCCCCCCAGCGGTGAGCGCGCTCTCTCTCTCCCTGCGCAGACAGAAGAGGGACTCTCTCTCCCCGCTGGAGGAGGATGATGTCAGAGAGAACATCATCACCTACGACGACGAGGGCGGCGGCGAGGCCGACACGGCCGCCTTCGACATGGCCGCCCTGCAGAGCGCCCCCCACAGCACGCGCCGGGGATACCGCACGCTGGACAGCAGGAACATGTAAGGGGGAAGCTTCCTGGCAACGTGTACTTCCTGTCAGCATTTACTTCCTGTCAATGTGTACTTCCTGTCAGCATTTACTTCCTGTCAACATGTACTTCTTGTCAAAAAAAATTGCTAACAAGTTGTTATATTGAAACTACAATTGCATGCAGGCAGGCTAGTATGGAAACTTGAAATGCCAGAATGCAACCATTTTTGTAGTTTCCAGAATGCAGCCATTTTTGTAGTTTCAATATAGCAACATTGGAAATGAAAAATGCATTGGAAATCTGCCAAGGGGACGCATGGCTCAAAAAGCGAGCTCCCTTCGGGGTTTTAGGACTCAAACTGTAACGCTGGATGGTTGATGCGATGTGGCGGGCGGGGCGTGTTCACAGACGGTATTCTGGGCGGAGCCAGGAGAGGGGCCGGACGTACAGCTGGTCCCAGAACCCGGGCCTGGGCTTCCCCAACACAGCCGCCGCTCCGCTGTATGGCCGCCTGTGCTACAGCAGCCACACCCTGCCGGTGCTGAGACACGCCCACGGCCACGCCCACGGCCACGCCCCCTTCGAGCCGGGCCTGGCGGACCCCGGGGACCCCCGGAGAGAGACGGAACCGGCGGGGGCCGCGGGGGGGTCGGACAGCGGGGCCCCCCCCACCCCCGACTCAAAGGACAGCAGCGAGCCTGGATACCACACGCACAGCCTGGACTGGGTACGAGTTTAGTGTGTATAGTGTATATAGTGTGTATAGTGCATAGTGTGTATAGTGTATATAGTGTGTACACTGACTATAGTACACAGTGTTTATATAGTGTGTATATTGCATTGCATTTAGTGTTTATAGAGCACAATGTGTATGTTGTATATAGTGTGTATAGAGTATATAATGCAGTGTGTGTATAGTGAATATAGTGTGTATAGTGCATAGTGTGTATAGTGTAGTGTGTATGCTGACTATAGTACACTGTTTATATAGTGCTTAGTGTGTATAGTGCATAGTGTGTATATTGTATAGTGCATAATGTGTGTATAGTGTGTATAGTGTATATTGTATAGTGTGAATAGTGTATAGTGTGTGTATAGTGCATAATGTGTATATAGTGGATAGTGTATATAGTGTGTATAGTGTATATTGTATAGTGTGTATAGTGCATAATGTGTATATAGTGTATAGTGTATATAGCATATAGTGCAGACTGTGTAAAGCCTGCCTGTCTCTGGTCTCCCAGGCTGATTCCCTGGTTCTGACGCGGTGCGGTCCGGCCGCGGTCCGGAGTTCCAGCGGCAGCAGCTGGGCGTGTGAGTCCGCGGGCCGCCAGGGCGTGAGGGCAGGACCGTCCCCGACACGAATCAGCACCGGCGCCTCGGCCCCGTCCCTCCCGGGGAGCCTCGCTGCCATGCCCCTCCCCCACGGCAGCCACGGCAGCGGCGGGGAGAGCCAGGCCGCCGCCGGCTTCTGCCGCAGTAACAGCGCTGGCCAGCAGGGGGCGCTGCAGGAGGGGACGCTGGGCCGCCACAGGCTGGCACAGGGGGGAGGGATATCTCTGGCCGGGACTACTTGCAGCGTTTACCCTGAGGGGACGGGTCTTATTCCAGACTGGGGGGACAGGGTGGGGGTGAGGGGGTACGGCCTGGGCCGTAGAGATATGTTACCCCACCTGCTGCCCTTCCCGGGGCAGAACAGGGGGGTGCTGGGGCAGCTGGGGTACGGCGGGGGGCGGGGCCAGGGCGGAGGGAACTCCCTGGCCGTGCGGGTGGGCGAGTTCCTGAGGCTCCGCCTGGCTCAGGTGACCTTCGACCCCTCCCTGCCGCCCTACGACTCGGTGCAGATCTACGGCTTCGAGGGGGAGGGGTCGCGGGCGGGGTCGCTGAGCTCGCTGGAGAGCGAGGGGGAGAAGGAGGGAGAGAAGGAGGGGGTGGAGGACTGGGGTCCTCGGTTCCACAGGCTGGCCGAGCTCTTCCAGGAGAGAGAGCGAGAGAGGGAGGAGGAGAGAGAGAGGGAAAGGGAGACAGAGATAGAGGCAGACAGAGGGGAAAAGGAAGAAGGGGAGGGAAAAGGGAGGTCAAGAGATGAAGGGAAACAGGAATGAGAGACGGCAAGAAAAAGAGAGAGGAAGAGTGAGAGAAGGAAAGAGAGAGAGAACAAGGGGTTCAAAAGGAAGGAGCGAGATGAAATTTAAAGAGAAACTGCGGCAAAACAGAGGAAGAGAGGTTGGATCTTTAGCAATAACCCTTTTAAAAAAGCAGTCGTGCACAAATCCCCAGAAGAGATCTTTATCAGCCAATCAGAATCAACATAGAACGTTCAAAACGAAGCCCCTTCCCCACAAGCTAATCGGCCTGCACATATGTAAACACGCACACACATGCGCACGCACGCACACACACACATGCGCACGCACACACATGCACACACACACACACACACGCACACACATGCGCACACACGCACACACACATGCGCACGCACACACACGCACACACACACGCACACATATGCGCACGCACACACATGCGCACACACACACACATGTGCACGCACACACGCACACACACACATGCGCACGCACACACATACATATGCAGACACACAGTTAAGACTAAAATGTGAAAAGAGAGAATGGACAAAAAAAACTGGCAAGGAAGGATAAACAGCAAAGAAGCAAAGATGAGAGGATCACTGACTGAGTGTCACTGTGGAGAGAAAGAGAGAGGGAGGGAGAGAGAGAATGAGAGTGTGATAAAGAGAGAGGCCACACAAGAACAGACAGAGGTAGAGAAAGGAGAGATGAGGGTGGCAGAAAGGAAAAAGCAGGATTTGAGGATGAAGGAAGAGGGTAACAGAGTTATCATGCGATTATGTAAAAAAAAAAAAAAAGAACCTTTTACTTTTACACATCTCTGCTGGCAGGGCATTGAATAATTCAGCTCCCTGCTTCGTTCCAAGTGAAAGTTATGAAACATTAAATTCTTGAAAAATTGATTCTTCCCACCACACCAAAGCCACATTTGTCGAAAAATAGACATTATGAAAAATTAAAAAAAATATGTTGTGATATATTAATACACCCCAGTCTCATCCCATGGACAGTCGCTGCGAGTTCTCCAGCGGGACGGGAACGCGACTGACCGCAGATAGCTCATGGCATTAGCGCGATTCGGCAGCCACCCGCGGAATGATTTAAACCGTCCGCACTGGCATGTTTAACGATTTGCGATTCACGGAAACTCCATCGTGACAACTGCGCTCCCCCGCGGAGCTTCGCAGAACGGATCCGCACGGACGCTCCACCGGTAATCGGTGAGACATTTAAAGAGCACCGGAGGTGTATTTATTAAGCATGATTGTGAATTCGCACTCCTATAATTATTTTAGATCGAGCCGTAAAGAAGCCGGAGTTTACTTTTAAAGTCCCTCGCCGCTCTTTGATAAGTATTTTAAGAACTGACAGTGCGAGCGTAGATCGGGAGGAAGGGCGATCCGTAAATGCGTTGGCCAGCCAAGCACCTTCCCTGGGTTCCGTTTTAAGACAGAAGGCCTCGCGGCCCCGGCGGGATTGGGCGCTGGCGCGAGCTGGTCCAAGTCCGAGCACCTGTCTGACGGAGAGCGACGCGCTGCCGCGAGCTGCTTTAGCGGTACTCCAGCAGGGGCGGGCAGGATCGCTGGGTCTGCTGCAGGATTCCTCGCCGGCTGTTAACGTCGTTAATTATTTAAGGTAATTAGCCCAGTCTTTTCTGTGATATGATTTTGAGACCAGGTGTGTTGTTAAGCTCCTGAATGAGCTCGTGTCCCTAAAAAAAAAAAAAAACAAACAAAAAAAAAAACCTTTCACTGTGAACTGGCCTGTGAGTGAACAGAGCTATCTCGCCCACTGAAACAAAACCCTGGGTTCCAGACACAAGCCCCCCCTCCCACCCCCATCCCCACCCAGCCACCCAGCTGAGCTACAGCACTCGTTTCCATGGTGATAACAGAAAAGCAGTGAGCAGGGACGCTCCACCTGTCATGCGGAGTCACCGCTTTGTACAGAATGTCATGATAGTGATGATGATGATGATGATGATGAGGAAGACTATATTTATCATCATAATAATGGGAAAGGAAAAGAGCAATGTTTTTTAAGGGCACTAAGTTTGTTGAAGTCTCCAGTGTAAATATCACTAGCCATCATCGCAAATGGAATGATTTTTTCGATGTTTGAAAAAAAAAAAAAAAAGAAAGTACATTCAACCAGCCATTTTCAAATAAAAAAGGACGTTATAAACACCGGAAGACACAACTACACCTGAGAACTGAACAAGAACCATGACACTGTGCTGGACCTGACTGGACCAGAACCACTGTGTCAGAGAGTGCCCTCTGTGCGTCCTGAGGGGCCCCTGGTCAGCGCGGGGTCAGTTCCAGGCATAATCACACACCCTCACACGTAACAAGCCATTATTCGTCCTTCAGTAGACTCCCGTTCGCCCTCCGACGGCCGCGCCATGTCAGGAGTAGCTTTGCATGCAGCGAGGAATAAGAATAAACGTTCCACGTTCACATCCCAGAGTTCCGTATTTTCTTCAGTCGGTCAGACCAGCCGGTTTTTTTAGTGTGCTACGAGGCAAGCCACTCCTTCAGAAAGAGGAGACTTTTTTTTATTTGATTAAATTATAGTGGCAGATTAAATCGTCAGGACCCTCATTTGTTGAAGTGGGGACACCCAGTCACTGAAACGAAACTATGTTTTTGGCAAATTAATGAGATCAAAGGCGATGTGAACGGTGAGGAACCAAACCTGCATTTTGTTGAAATTATTTTTAAGGAAAAAAAGAACCAATCTTTCGTTTCGTAATCAATCGTTTCTCACCTGTAGTTCTGTCCTCCAACAGCAAGGGGGCGATATAGGGCTTCCTGGAGCAGTGAACACATAGCGGTTCCTTAATCACCTCAATAGACCATTAAGTTGCCACAGCCATCTTTTCTGAGCAGGGTCAGTGTGGGTGCATGCTTTGGATGCAGCCCAGCACCACATCTGATTCAACTAATAAACTAATCGTGACCCTTGATCAAGACCATGGCTAGCTGACTCAGGCACTTACCTAGTGCTGAGCTGGAGCTAAATCAAGCGTCCGCACCGGGACGTTTTTGGGATTCGATGCGGCACCCCTGGTTCAGAGGTTCTGTGGTCCATAACCGCAGAAGTTTCTTTGCGTGCCTTTCACTCGTCTCCACCGGCTGCGCTGACGCCAGGGCCTGCAGCGGCGCTTCGAGAGGCTGCCGCAGGGGGGGGACACATCCACATCCCTTCCAGGGCCACACCCCCTGGGGGAAACTCAGTCCGGAACGTGAGTTTAATTCAGTTTCGTATCTCCTCGTGAACCCAGCGTCTGCTTAAAAAGAAAATGGGAGAGCTGGACGCTGAGGCTGCATATCACTGTGGTTACGGAGAGAAGCCGTGGAACTGAGCTTCCTTTAGTGAAGTTCACTGAGTGCCGCACCCTCCCCCAACCAGGGGACCTCAGTTTGGATTGTACTTCTTGGTGGCTTAGCACTAGCAACGTGTTTAATTTGGTTTTGGCACACCCCGTTTTATTACTAAAGAACAGGAGGTTCGGGTGCTTGTATTACAGTACTTGCCACAGCGTTGTGCTTGGCCACGCCCCCCTAATTAATATTCAGAAGATGTTGAGTTGTGAGTGGTTGAGCCTCATTGGTAGGGGAGCTTTCAGCATTAAGAGCACGGCCCATTGTCACTTTAAAATCTGTGACGCTGGGAGAGGGTCACGTGACCAGGGTGGCAACACCTGGAGCATGTAACAGACAGGATCGTCACGGCGACAGCACATGGGTGTAGCACAGGGGGGGCGGGGCGCCACTCAAACACTGGCCCCACCCCCTACCCACAATGATAGGACACTTCTGTACTTTGACTTCTTTTGTTTTTGTTTGGTTTTTTTTTTTTTGTAAATTTGATTAAAGAGGATGGATTTTGGGTGGGACTCGCAGCCTTCTGTGTGTTCATTGGCTGAGTGGGTGCAGTGGGATGGCGGGGGATGCTGGGAGGGGGGTACGGGGTGGGGGGGTATGGGGGGGGTCTCAGTACATAAATAAACCTGCTGAGAGCAGCTGACGGAAGGAGGAATATCCGTGAACACATCAGCCTCCTCGTCCACGCGCAGCATTCCACAAACGTGCAAACACTTCGGTTCACGTGTTAAAAGGGAGTGTGCGCATAATACAACACTACACACACATACTACACACACACACATACGGGCACACACACACACTCACACACACACACACACACTCACACTACACACACACACACACATACACACACACTACACACACACACATACGGGCACACACACACACTCACACACACACTCACACTACACACACACACACACACACACACTCACACTACACACACACACACACATACGGGCACACACACACACACACACTACACACACACACACACACTCACAGACACACATACAGGCGCACACACACACTCATACACACACACACACTCACACTACACACACACACACACACACACTACACACACACACACACATACGGGCGCACACTCACACACCACTCACACACCACACACTACGGCACACACACTCCACACACTCACACACACACACTACACACACACACACACTCACACACTCACACTACACACACACATACGGGCGCACACTCACACACTCACACTACACACACACACACACACACATACGGGCGCACAAACACACTCACACACACACACACACACACACACACATCACAGCATGCAAATCACACTGCATTTTTGTCCCCAGACTGCAATGTGCACTGTGTTGATTTGTGATCCACTTCATTTTCCCTTCATCCTTTCTTTTTCTCCCTCTCTCCCTCTGTCCCCCACTCTTTTTCTCCCTCTCTCCCTCTGTCCCCCACTCTTGAGCGTGAGATAGGCCTGGGGCACTTAATTAAACACAGAGCAATCTAATGAGATCTCAGTCGAGACGAATGGCCAATGAGCTTGCACCTTAAGAGGCTCCCCTAACTTCTCAACATGGAGTAGAGTCTGTGTGCTCTCTGCAGATATACGCCTCTCTCTTTCTCTCTCTCTCCCTCCCCCTCCCTCGTTCTCTCTCTCTCTCTGCATATATATATATATTTCTCTATCCTTCTTTTTTACTCCACACTTCGTCCACCTCTCTGTCTCCGTCCTATCCTTTCCCTCTCCTCTCCCCCTCTCTCCTCTTTTACTCTTAATTTCACACTCATTCCATCCTTCCTCCCTGCTCCCCCCTCCCTCTCTTCATCCCCCTCCCCCCCCTTTGCTTTCTCCCGGCTGCTGTGTGCGATGCACTCACTGGTTCGTTTGAAGTGAGAAATTAAATCTTCATTAACAATCTTAATTAGTCTTCGATTTTTTTCCCAAGGAAACTTGACAGAGAATCTTTAGTGCAGCGGAGAGAAAAATGAGCTGAGGGCGAGCGAGGGGCGGGCTGTCAGGGAGAGAGAGAGTAATATCGGGTGGAAGGAGGGAGCTTTAAATGAATAGCCTTGCAGGAATGATAAAAAACAAGGGTAAAAAAAATGAAGGGGGGAGAAAAATTGAGAAAGATAGAGAAAAAAAGCCAAAGAATAATATAAATAAATATGGTGGAATATTTCATTGCTACCCCCCCCCCTCCCCACACACACACACACACACACACACACAAATCACATCAGCTGGAAATGAACTAGTCAGCCAGAAACATTTTGAAGGTCCTAAGTTGAGAACATTGTTTTCACAAGCACAGGAGAGGAGTGTTAAACAGGCCAGAGGCGTTGGCTGGAGCCCTGGGGGCCCCAGTCTTATCCCAAAGGGCCGGTGTGGGTGCAGGTGATTTGCTTTAGCCACAGCACTACGACACCCAATTCTACTTATCAAGGCCTTGGGTGAAGACCATGTGACCCACACCCACCCCTGCCCTTTAACCTTGCTCTAGCCTGTGACATCACTGCACACATGCCCTGTAAACGTTCTCCAGTGTAACAATGTACAGTCTATAGTTATATTTACAGTTATGATTATCATTTATCATTCAGCAGAAAACCTTTCCATATGACAGATTTGTAATTGAAAGAGGTTTTATTAAGACGCGCCGTTCATCTTGGGCCTGGAGTCTCACCTTTTCTCTCCTTCCAGTCATCTCCCCACCTCCTTCTCTCCCCACCTCCCTCTCTGCCCACATCCTTCTCTCCCCATCTCCTTCGCTTTGCCTCTCTTCTCCCCTTCTCCATCCCCGAACAACCCCCCCCCACCCCACACACACACACACAAACAGTCCTTTAAATTTGACGGGTCAGTATCTTTGTTCACCTCCATTTAAGGTCATCTGAACAGTGGTGAATAACTGGCTAAAGCTGCGTCACATTGTGCTGCCTTAAATAAAAACCCCTGACTCAGGACGGCCGTGGATGAGGTGGGTAAATCCCCAGCGGAACACAACAGGGCTACAGGGTGAAACCAGGGCAACCGCAAGCCAATCAAACGCAAAGCAAGAGCGGCGAAGCCAGGAGCCGGGTACACAGAACCCAGATTCTTTCTTTCTTTGCTCTTCCTTTGACATTTTTCTGTTTTTTAAACGCTGCCGAGTCGAAACGCGGCAGTTATTCCGTTATTAATTCGCTTTTCAAGACGCGGCGGTGGCCGGAGACGTTAAGGTCTCAAATTTCGCCGCCCGCGTTCCGCACTTCAACGAGGGGTTGCCGGGAGCGACCGCGGACGCCGTCGCCCAATCGAACGACGCCGCGGTGCGATCTCCGAGGCCTCGCGAAGGCCGCGGCCACTGGGGCGGGGCGAATGGAGCGTGACTCCGCCCATCTGCTCCAGCACTTCGGTCGTGCAGTACGAGCCGCGAGAGAGGAGACAGGGCAGGAATACATCCACACGCCACCCACAGCATCCCACCGCTGTGCGGGCAGGAATACATCCACACGCCACCCACAGCATCCCACCGCTGTGCGGGCAGGAATACATCCACACGCCACCCACAGCATCCCACCGCTGTGCGGGCAGGAATACATCCACACGCCACCCACAGCATCCCACCGCTGTGCGGGCAGGAATACATCCACACGCCACCCACAGCATCCCACCGCTGTGCGGGCAGGAATACATCCACACGCCACCCACAGCATCCCACCGCTGTGCGGGCAGGAATACATCCACACGCCACCCACAGCATCCCACCGCTGTGCGGGCAGGAATACATCCACACGCCACCCACAGCATCCCACCGCTGTGCGGGCAGGAATACATCCACACGCCACCCACAGCATCCCACCGCTGTGCGGGCAGGAATACATCCACACGCCACCCACAGCATCCCACGCTGTGCGGGCAGGAATACATCCACACGCCACCCACAGCATCCCACCGCTGTGCGGCAGGAATACATCCACACGCCACCCACAGCATCCCACCGCTGTGCGGGCAGGAATACATCCACACGCCACCCACAGCATCCCACCGCTGTGCGGGCAGGAATACATCCACACGCCACCCACAGCATCCCACCGCTGTGCGGGCAGGAATACATCCACACGCCACCCACAGCATCCCACCGCTGTGCGGGCAGGAATACATCCACACGCCACCCACAGCATCCCACCGCTGTGCGGGCAGGAATACATCCACACGCCACCCACAGCATCCCACCGCTGTGCGGGCAGGAATACATCCACACGCCACCCACAGCATCCCACCGCTGGCGGCAGAATACATCCAACGCCACCCACAGGATCTCACGCGGCGGGCGGAATACACCACACGCCACCCACAGCATCCCACGCTTCGGCAGGAATACATCCACACGCCACCCACAGCATCCCACCGCTGTGCGGGCAGGAATACATCCACACGCCACCACAGCATCCCACCGCTGTGCGGGCAGGAATACATCCACACGCCACCCACAGCATCCCACCGCTGTGCGGCAGGAATACATCCACACGCCACCCACAGCATCCCACCGCTGTGCGGGCAGGAATACATCCACACGCCACCCACAGCATCCCACCGCTGTGCGGGCAGGAATACATCCACACGCCACCCACAGCATCCCACCGCTGTGCGGGCAGGAATTCAGTGCCAGACATCTAATGTGGACTGCTACTGACCCCTAGTGGCCGACAGTGGATCTTGCAGGAGTAGGGGAAAAAAAGGTCGCATCAAATCAGAAACTTAACATAACGTAAAATGATGAGAAGAGGCCATTCTGCACAGCAGTGCTTGCCATTTTCCTGACTAAATTGTACCTGGAGCTCTGATTACCTACAGACTTGGATAGTATCTAACCCCGTGCCAAGCCTAGTCTTTTAAATCCCCAGAGTTTTGGCCACTACTAGGTGACTTGGCAGGCTGTTCCATGCATTGACTAACTGTGGGCTGTTCTGTTTTGGGCAATTAATTACCAGGCCATAACATTCTCAAAAGGCCAAAATCAGCCATCCAGAGAAGCGTAAGCAGAGTCATTGATCCGTCTTTGATCATTCCTCATCCGTGTCCATGGTAACACCTGGCAGGTGACTCTCACCCGAACGGTCAGCCTGTCCACAAAAAAGCAATGGGGCTCCAGTGATTTTGAAGGCTTTTATTATGACATGGCCACACACTCCAGACACCTGTCAACTCTGGTAGTCATGGTAATCGACGCAGCAGCACATAGTTCCTCAGTTCCTCTTCTAACAGGTGCTCACTCTGAAGGAGAGGACACGCACACAAGGTGTGTGTCTCCAGACGATTGAGAGCAGTGCTCCTGGAGCACATATTATCTGTTCACTGTGCGTCTGTATAGTGTTAAAGTGTGTGTGTGTGTGTATGTCTCCAGACGATTGAGAGCAGTGCTCCTGGAGCACATATTATCTGTTCACTGTGCGTCTGTATAGTGTAAAGTGTGTGTGTGGATGTGTCTTCAGAAATTATTGATTAAGATCGTATTTTAAAAATGTTTTAGATACTATTCAGTGGAAAAAAAGTCATTTATTTTGTTCTTTAATAAACAGATGGTTTCTGTTTTCCCCAACACCTCTTTTTTTGTAATTTGTTTGAACGTGTAATAACATGTTACAATGTGTGTGTGTGAGTGTGTGTGTGTGTACAGTGTTACAATGTGTGTGTGTGTGTGTATGTGTGTGTGTGTGTGTTTGTGTAGGAGTTGTGTCTGTTGTGTGACTGGTGTCAGTGACAGTGTTTCGTTTGTGGTGTGTGGTGGACAGTAGTTACTTGTGTGTGTGTGTGTATGTTGTCAGTGTACGCTCATCCTGGACCGAGGACACAGGGGACACACCTGGGAGAAGCAAGAGCCTTACAGTTAACTGCTCTACGCCTGGACCAGGTACACAGTACACCTGGATACACCTTCAACCTTACAGTCACTGCCCATACACCTGTACACCCATACACCCATACACCTGTACACCTGTACACCCATACACCTGTACACCTGTACACCCATACACCCATACACCTGTACTCATATACATCCATATACCCATACACCTGTACACCCACATACCCATACACCTGTACACCCATACACCTGTACCCATATACATCCATATACCCATACACCTGTACACCCACATACCCATACACCCATACACCTGTACCCATGTACATCCATATACCCATACACCCATATACCTGTACCCATGTACATCCATATACCCGTACACCTTCTGCCTGCTGTCAATCCCCTATGAATAAATGTGTGTATGTGTGTAGTGTGTGTGTACATGCGTTAGTTTATGTGGTTTATGGAGACATTTTACCTGAATACATGCCAATGCTATGAGGACAGAGCTGATACACTGTATGTGTGTGCGCATGTGTGTGTGTGTGCGTGTGCGTAAGATAGATGGATATTTGGGCTGTTACCTAGTCGGCTGACGTCTGTAATGTTTCTCTGTTCATCATCGAAGAACATCATTTCACTGAACTGTACCCCACTGTCCGCCTGCAGTCTAAGGAGGAAGAGGAGGCAGTCTGACAGCAAGCCTCACAAAGAACACACACTCACACACACATATACAACACACACACACTCACACATACAATACTCACACACACATATACAACACACACATACACTCACACATACAACACACACATACACTCACACATACAAGTGCACACACACACACAAAACGCACACACATATATACATACACACACACACTATACACACGCGCACACACCCAATGCCTCTCAGAATACTAACTCACTTTTTGAAGTGTGTGACCTTTGATCCCGGGTAGATCTCTTTGAGGGAAAAGTATTGGTCGAGTTTGAAGAGCGACAGCAGCTGATTGGCTCCCTTCACCTCACTAGTGCTGTGAACCAGGAACAGGCAGGGAGCCTTTACAAAGCTCTTTCAGATGTGGAAAAACCCAAATCCAGGGTGGAGGGTATTTGGGGGATAGGGTGCAGGGTATAGGGGGATAGGGTGCAGGGTATAGGGTGCAGGGTATAGGGGGGATAGGGTGCAGGGTATAGGGGATAGGGTGCAGGGTACAGGGGGATAGGGTGCAGGGTATAGGGGGATAGGGAGCAGGGTATAGGGTTGCAGGGTAAGGGGGATAGGGAGCAGGGTATAGGGGTAGGGTGCAGGTTTGGGGATAAGGAGGTCAGGGATAGGGTGCAGGTATAGGGGATAGGGAGCAGGGTATGGATAGGGTCAGGGTACAGGGGGATAGGGTGCAGGGTATAGGGTGCAGGGTATGGGGGACAGGGCAGGGTATAGGGGGATAGGAGAGGTATAGGGCAAGGGTGCAGGTACAGGGGGGATAGGGTGCAGGGTATAGGGTGCAGGTATGGGAGAGGGACAGGGTGCAGGGTCATGGGGGATAGGGTGCAGGGTATAGGGCAGAGGATAGGGAGCAGGGTAAGGGTGCAGGGTATAGGGGGATAGGGACAGGGTATAGGGTGCAGGGTATCAGGGGATAGGAGCACGGTATAGGGTGCAGGGTATGGGGACTAGGGAGTCAGGTTTAGTAGGTGCAGGTATGGGGGATAGGGTGCAGGGTATGCGGGTGAAGGGACAGGGATAGGGTGCAGGGTATAGGGTGCAGGGTGATAGGGGAGTAGGTGTGCAGGGTACGAGCATGGGTGCAGGGAGGGGGATAGGGTGCAGGGTATAGGGGATAGGGCAGGGTATAGGGGGTCAGGGTACAGGGGATAGGGTGCAGGGTATAGGGGGATAGGGGCAGGGTATAGGGGTGGTGCAGGGTATGGGGGATAGGGGCAGGGTATAGGGTGCAGGGTATAGGGGGATAGGGAGAGCAGGGGTATAGGGTGCAGGGTATAGGGGGATAGGGGCAGGGTAAGGGGGGATAGGGAGCAGGGTATAGGGGGATAGGGAGCAGGTAAGGGGGATAGGGAGCAGGGTATAGGGGGTAGGACAGGGTATAGGGTGCAGGGTACAGGGGGGATAGGGAGCAGGGTATAGGGTAGCAGGGTATAGGGGGATAGGGAGCAGGTATAGGGGGATAGGTGAGCAGGGTATAGAAGGGCAGGGTATAGGGTGAACAGCCAGGTATAGGGGGGATAGGAGCAGGGTATAGGGGAGGTATAGGGGGACTAGGGTGCAGGGTATAGGGGGATAGGGAGCAGGGTATAGGGGGATAGGGAGCAGGGTATAGGGGGATAGGGAGCAGGGTATAGTAGGAAGGGGGATAGGGAGCAGGGTATAGGGGCAGGGTTACAGGGGGGATAGGGAGCAGGGATAGGGTGCAGGGTATAGGGGGATAGGGTGCAGGGTAAGGGGGATAGGGAGCAGGGTATAGGGAGCAGGGTATAGGGGGATAGGGACAGGGTAGGGCAGGGTATAGGGGATAGGGAGAGGGTATAGGGAGCAGGGTATAGGGGGGGATAGGGAGCAGGGTATAGGGTGCAGGGTATAGGGGGGATAGGGAGCAGGGTATAGGTGTGCAGGGTATAGGGGGATAGGGTGCAGGGTATAGGGGGATAGGGAGCAGGGATAGGGTGCAGGGACAGGGGGGATAGGGTGCAGGGTATAGGGGGATAGGGAGCAGGGTATAGGGGCAGGGTATAGGGGGATAGGGAGCAGGGTATAGGGTGCAGGGTACAGGGGGGATAGGGTGCAGGTATAGGGAGCAGGTATAGGGTGCAGGTATAGGGAGCAGGGTATAGGGAGGATAGGGTGCAGGGTACAGGGGGATAGGGTGCAGGGTACAGGGGTGCAGGTATGGGGATAGGGGCAGGGTACAGGGGGGATAGGGTGCAGGGTATAGGGGGATAGGGAGCAGGGTATAGGGCGCAGGGTATGGGGGATAGGGAGCAGGGTATAGGGTGCAGGGTACAGGGGGATAGGGGCAGGGTATAGGGAGCAGGGTATAGTGTGCAGGGTATGGGGGATAGGGAGCAGGGTAAGGGGTAGGAGCAGGGATAGGTGAGGGATAGGGTGCAGGGTATGGGGGATAGGGGCAGGGTAGATAGGGTGCAGGGTATAGGGGATAGGGAGCAGGGTATAGGGTGCAGGGTATAGGGGGATAGGGAGCAGGGTATAGGGTGCAGGGTACAGGGGGGATAGGGCAGGGTATAGGGTGCAGGGTATGGGGGATAGGGAGCAGGGTATAGGGTGCAGGGTATGGGGGATAGGTGCAGGTGCAGGGTACAGGGGGATAGGGAGCAGGGATAGGGAGCAGGGTATAGGGTCAGGTATAGGGGGTATAGGGAGCAGGGTATAGGGTGCAGGGTACAGGGGGGATAGGGAGCAGGGTAAGGGTGCAGGGTATGGGGGATAGGGAGCAGGGTATAGGGTGCAGGGTATGGGGGATAGGGTGCAGGGTGCAGGGTACAGGGGGGATAGGGAGCAGGGGATAGGGAGCAGGGTATAGGGTGCAGGGTATGGGGACAGGGAGCAGGGTATAGGGTGCAGGGTATGGGGGATAGGGTGCAGGGTGCAGGGTGCAGGGTATGGGGGATAGGGTGCAGGGTATAGGGTGCAGGGTATGGGGGATAGGGTGCAGGGTGCAGGGTGCAGGGTATGGGGGATAGGGTGCAGGGTATAGGGTGCAGGGTATGGGGGATAGGGTGCAGGGTGCAGGGTGCAGGGTATGGGGGATAGGGAGCAGGGTATAGGGTGCAGGGTATGGGGGATAGGGAGCAGGGTATAGGGTGCAGGGTATGGGGGATAGGGAGCAGGGTATGGGGATAGGGTGCAGGGTATAGGGTGCAGGGTACAGGGGGGATAGGGAGCAGGGTATAGGGTGCAGGGTACAGGGGGGATAGGGAGCAGGGTATAGGGTGCAGGGTATAGGGTGCAGGGTACAGGGGGGATAGGGAGCAGGGTATAGGGTGCAGGGTATGGGGGATAGGGAGCAGGGTATAGGGGACGTCTCAGCACGCTCACCGTGAGGCTACCCCGAGTTTGAAGCCCTGTTTATGCAGGGAGCTCAACACTTCCACCGTCTCTCTGTAGAGGAGGACCGCGTGCCCCCGGGAATCCACTACCCCTCCACTGAGGGGAGGGGAGGGGGGGAGAGAGAGTGAACTTATTTAAATCCATTCATGAATGAACACACAATGCTGATTCCCACAGGAGACTTTTGAACATATTGTGCAAATAGAAGGGTGTGTGTGTGTGTGTGCACACGTGCGTGCGTGTGTGCGCGTGCGTTTGCGTGTGCACGTGTGCCTGTGTGTGTGTGAGTGCGTGTGCGTGTGTGCCTGTGTGTGTGTGTGTGTGTGTATGTGCGTGTGTGCGTGTGTGTGTGTGTGTGTGTGTGTGTGTGTGTGCCGTGTGTGTGTGTGTGTGCATGTGCGTGTGCAAGATGGCGGAGGTAGAGACGGGGTTACACACGCTTTGTCCTTGCGG
This sequence comes from Anguilla rostrata, assembly GCF_018555375.3. Classification (NCBI taxonomy): domain Eukaryota; kingdom Metazoa; phylum Chordata; class Actinopteri; order Anguilliformes; family Anguillidae; genus Anguilla; species Anguilla rostrata. The sequence continues at coordinate 66,796,007 of NC_057936.1, forward strand.
AACGGGGGGTCCACATGGGTGTCAACCCAAAAAGGCCACAGTGTGTAGTCTGGAACAAACAGGAGAAGGACATTTAGAAATCAGCGATTAGGCTGCAGAAATGACACTCTTTAACGGCCCGGGTTCGAGGCTGGCACCTAAAACAGGGAGGGTGGGCGAGGAGCGTGTTCGCCATTTAGTCATTTGGGTTTGATTGCACTGTCCCTTGCTGTGACTCAGAAGAATACAGTTTGTCAGTCCATCGCAGAGAAACACACACACACACACACACCTAGGGAAAATTTTGACTCTCCAATTGGCCTAACTCGCATGCCTTCTGACTGTGGGAGCAAACCGCAGTGGAGAACATGCAGAGAACACGCTGACCAGAGGTGGGTAACCCGGCTTCAAAGGGTAAAAAGACTGACCATGTATTTGTTCCACCACCCTGCACTAAACCACCTGATCCTAATTAGCATAACTCTTTAGCATGATGGGAGAACTAATTATTGTAATCAGCTGGTTTAGTGCATGTTGGTGGAGCAAATGCATGGTCAGTCTTTTTACTCTTTGAAGCCGAAAGCATAAGCGAACTAAGCGGCTGCTTAGGGCCCCTGTGGCCATCAGGGGGCCCCCATACGGTATTCATCCCCTATCGCAAAACCAGCGGTAGTAATTTCAAATGGAACGACGGAATATTTCATAACAATCTAATGTAAGATGAATCTTACATTAGAGAATCCCCCCCCCCCCCCCCGGACCTTTTTGTCTGAATCCTGGATCAAATCCAAAACATGCTAGGTTATCTAGGTAAATTAAATAACTCTATGAAGATAATAAATCGGTTAAACTTCGCGGATTCTGAAACTTTGCTAATTTTTTAACTTTTGCAGTGCAGCTAATTTATGGTCATTGGTTGCCTGCACATCTAACCTACGGCCCCAAACTACTAAAGTAAGTGCATTGTAATTTTACACCGCAAGAGTATTAAATAAGGTCACGTGGCCTGGATATTACGCAGGTGAAGGTCCGTAGGTGCTTGGATCAGATGACAGCAGTGACGTTATTTATGGAGCTACTTCTGATACGAACAGCATATTAAGGACCATTTGAACTTGACACGTAATTAATCTGACAGAAATCACTTTCTAAATCAACATCTGAAGCGAAAATGGGACACACCACGGGCTTCTAGTTATCTGAATTTATCTTACTACTAATTTGTTGTTTATCTGCGTGGAAACCACACTGATACTCGTTGGCACAAGAAGTTACAGCTAGTTAAGAAACTTACCCAAGTCGAAGACGATTAGTTTTGGTTTTGACATGATTTTTTAAATATATATATCTTATACAGTTTACTTCACACAGCCCAAATAGGCTTACTGCCAGCTAGACTGCGGAGGCTAACCGATAGCTAGCTAGACCTTTCCCGTACCGTGCTGGACAAACAGGCTGCGTAATCGCAGGCTATTTACGGTAATAATTTCCTTTTAATCATTGATTTCGACCCCAAACAACAACGATAATTGCACTATTATGCCGCCGTGACAACAACTAAATAATTTTCGAATGAATGTGATCCAGAAATACGGAAGTAAAATAGGTACACACGTGACGTCAGTTCTATATGAGTAATCCAGTGAACTAGTTCAGTGGTGTAATCGATTGAGCGTACATGGAAATGGAGAGGGTAGGAGGGGCCAGGCGGTGAAGCCTAGGAAGTAACGAGGAAACAGCCTCTACTGCGCATGCTTGAGGGAAAAAGCACTTGCTGAGTCGGAGTCGTATATATCATAAACTGCTATGTGAATCATGTGATATCTCTGAAAGAGTGCAGATTCGAATCTGCCGTCAGTCCAACGCCACACCTCCTGCAGCTGTGGGCAGAACCAGGAACTCACTCCCACTCTCTCCATCAAGCAGTTTCAGAGAAACGAAACTGAACTCTGTCTCTGTCAGTGTGAGCAGTAAAATGGCTGAAGGTGGAGTTTTACTGGATCAGGACCAGTTGAGCTGTGCGATCTGTCTGGATCTACTGCAGAATCCAGTGACTATCCCCTGCGGACACAGTTACTGTATGTGTTGTATTAATGGTTGCTGGAATCAGTATAATCGAACTGATGTCTACAGCTGTCCCCAGTGCAGACAGACCTTCAGACCAATGCCTGTTTTAAAAAAAAATACCATGCTGGCTGAAGTGGTGGAGAAACTGAAGACAGGACTCCAAGCTGCTCCTCCTGCTCACTGTTACGCTGGACCTGGAGACGTGGCGTGTGATTTCTGCACTGGGAGAAAGCTGAAAGCTGTGAAGTCCTGCCTGGTGTGTCTGGCCTCTTTCTGCGAAAGTCACCTCCACCCTCACTATGAATCTCCTGCTCTTAAGAAGCATAACCTGGTCAAAGCCACTGGAAACCTGCAGGACAAGATCTGCTCTCATCATGACAAAGTTCTGGAGGTGTACTGTCGTACTGATCAGCAGTGTATCTGTCTGCTGTGTGTGATGGATGAACACAGAGGCCATGATACAGTCTCAGCTGCAGCAGAAAGGACTGAGAAACAGGTAAGGACTGGATCCAGGCGTAGACAAAAAAAATTGCTTGAGCCCACTAGGCTACCAAGTTAATGAATCTGGTATCAAAAATTTGTCTATTGGCCAAATTTCTAGAACAACATTTAAAACATATTTCAAGTACTCATTGTATTTAGCACTGCTGTGTGTGTTTTTCCAGAAATAAATTGAGATACTGAATATTAATATAATTAATGTATTGTAATATGATAACAAAACTCTCATTAGATTCATTGCAACTTTCATTAGTTGTCATAAGTATTTAGTAATTATTATTATTATATCCCAGCAATAACTCAAAACCCAAGACCAAATTTCCTGGCCCTCATATTTTAAAGGACATGATAACAATTTGTTCAATTTATCCACAGAAGCAGCTGGGGGTGACACAGAGTAAACTCCAGCAGAGAATCCAGGAGAGGGAGAAGGAGCTGCAGGATCTGAGACAGGCTGTGCAGGCATTCAAGGTAAGTACTGACCAGAGGAGAAGACAACAGCTGGCTGCTGGAAGAGCCATTTCAGGGCTCAGTCAGAGCTCTCCTCCAGTCAGCCAGTGAGGAGCCCAGTGTTGGGCCACTTTCCAGCCCTGTGGGGCTCAATCCCACTGAGCCACACTGTGTGGAACAGGCTGTCTGGGGTCCTGGGGTCCCGGTAAGAGCTGAGTGAAAGGCCTAGTTAAAATGTACAGCCCTCCTCTCTCTGTGTCTCCTAAATGCGTTCTACACAGGCAGGGGTGGAGGACAGTGAGATGTTTGTTACTGAGCTGATCCGCTCCATTGAGAGAAGGCGCTCTGAGGTGAAAGAGCTGATCAGAGATCAGGACACGGCTGAAGTGAGTCGGGCTGAAGGACTCCTGGAGCAACTGGAGCAGGAGATTGCTGAGCTGAGGAGGAGAGATGCTGAGCTGGAGCAGCTTTCAAACATAGAGGATCACATCCAATTCTTCCAGGTAGCATCACTGGCTCTCTGACAGTCTGCACTGTGTGCATTGTGTATAAATGGTGAGGCATGTTTCTCATTACAAAGTGCGGTGCCCGGTTGCAAAAACCAACTAAACCCTTAAAATTAAATTTGAGAAACCCCTTTTCAAATGAGTTGCATGTAAGCAGCTTATGTGTTCCCTTAGGGGTGACATAGCTCAGGAGGTAAGACCGATTGTCTGGCAGTCGGAGGGTTGCCGGTTCGATCCCCACCCTGGGCGTGTCGAAGTGTCCCTGAGCGAGACACCTAACCCCTAACTGCTCTGGCGAATGAGAGGCATCAATTGTAAAGCGCTTTGGATAAAAGCGCTATATAAATGCAGTCCATTTACCATTTAATACGTTGTAAGGGACAACCTTTAGACCTCTCGGTTTCTCTCTTACTTCTCTTGCTTTAGTATTCCCTTAAGTTCCATTATGCTTTTCAAAACACTCCATAGTGACAATTTTCCTTAAGAAATTTTATGGTGTCCATGCCAGCCCTCTAAAAGGGAAATAATTTGTGAAACAAAACAATGGCTGAATTTATGATGATCAAAGAAGTTTTCATCTTCTGTTACTGTATGTAGGTGAGGGCCTGGCTGAATTTACAGAATATTTGTCATGTTTGCCATACTCCTCTAAGAGAAAAATATTGTCATCCTCTGTCCAGTTGGGTTTCCTTTTTCTTTTGGCATTGTTGTTTTTTTTCTTTTTTTTCGCATTCATTTTATTTTCAAGTGTGCTACCTCACAAAGGCTTGGCCTACACTAGATCAGGGAGGTTTAGAGATCGATGATACATCACCATGGTAACCTGAGTACATAACTGCAGTGCTATGACCAGACCTGGGTCAAATACGTGTTTGTTTTGGATTAAAATGCTTTTCTGTGCTCTATTGATCTGGTCTATTGATACCACTACAGTTATGTACTTAGGTTACCATGGTGACATATCATCAATCTCTAAACCTCCCTGATTTAGTGTAGGCTATGCCTTCATGAGGTATCACGCTTAGGCAAGGGACCAATCTAAGAAGCTTCATGGATCGCTCCTAAAGATCTTCCTCACCATTGGAAAATATTTGTCGAAAGGTACACACTTCAGGTTGAAACTTAAGTTGTGTTTTATATAGCTGGCTACTGCTCCTTGCATCCACACATCAGTCTGTATTGAGACTATTTTTGTTGTATCTGTCTGTCTGTTTGTCTGCAGAGCTGTCAGTCTGTCTGTGCCCCTCCTGGACCTGGAGACTTACCCGGCGTCACTGGCAGTCCACACGTCTCTTTTGAGGCTGTGAAAAAATCTGTATCTGAACTGAAAGAGAGACTGAAGGACATCTCCAAGGGGGAATTAGTCGAAATCTCTCGAATAGGTGACTGATTTAATTTGCTTTTTCTCCAGATTTCATGCACATGACACTACTCACTGAGGATGCAAATTCAGAAACAATAAAATGTGTCAACATATTTTAGTCAGTCTGTGAGTTCATAAAGCGTATGATATTAACACTAGCGGTATAACAGGCATAACTGTATTAACTCCCTGAATACGTACGTAAAACGATTCCAATAGAAAAATAAAAATTCACTGTTCTTTTGTTGGTACAGTTAAGAGGCAGAGCAATGTTTAACATTTTAAAGGCCTTGTAGCTGAACGTGTACAGTCAAAACTACCAGTACTGTCGAAAAACGATGTGCACAGATAAGGGATTGATGGACGTGCAACTCATCAACAGGAGTTATTCCTTTTTTTAAAATTCTACACTCTTTCAAATGGCTAACTAGCCAACATGGCTGGCAAGGATTAAAATATGACATTAGTAAGGGCTTAGCTAGCTAGTAGATTTAGCCATGCTGTAGCTAGCCAGCCAACATGCTAATCCAGCATTTAGAGCAGAGCTCTTTGTTTCTGTATGTCACAGACATTTGTATATGTAAGGTAACCTGTCAGTCAGTTTTCTTACTAACATGTTCAATAACGTGTTGAATGTATATGTCTCTGGTTAGCAGTATAGTCAGTAAAGCCTCTGAAGTTAGAAAGCCCTCACAAAACACTTGCTAGCTTACATATTCCAAAAACAAATAGCTGGGTAGTCAACAGATCATAACTGCAGTCGTTAAAGTTACTTTATTTATAAATATATTTAGTTTTCTTCTGTCTATATCTGCTGAACCAACTGTATTTGTGTAGTCATTCAACTCACAAAATAATAATAATGATAATAATAATAATAATAATAATAAATAACTGAAGTGTAGTGAAATGTGATTAATATGAGTTTTATTCTCTCCATCCGCTTCTTCATCAGATTCCTGTCGGCTCACACTGGACCCCAACACTGCTCACAGAAACCTCCGTCTGTCTGAGGGGAACAGAGAGGTGACTTATGTGAGAAAGATCCAGCCATATCCTGATCATCCAGACAGATTTGACTGTTGGGAGCAAGTGCTGTGCAGAGAGGGTCTGTCTGGGCGCTGTTACTGGGAGGCTGAGTGGAGTGGGAATGGGGTTTATATAGCAGTGTCATATAAAGAGATCAGCAGGAAAGGAGGCAGTAATGACTGTGCTCTGGGACAGAATGACAAGTCCTGGAGTTTGCGCTGCTCTCCCTCAAGTTTCTATTTCTATCACAGTTATGAGAGCACTAAAATCCCTGTTCCCCCCTCCTCCAGAGTAGGAGTGTACCTGGATTACAGGGCAGGAACTCTGTCCTTCTACAGCGTCTCTGACACAATGACCCTCCTGCACAGAGTCCAGACCACATTCACTCAGCCCCTCTATCCCGGGTTTTGGGTTTATAAATCACACGTGAAACTGTCATTAAAGATGATGGAAAGTGATCGTTTTTAGGGGCCAAAGTACTGATGGTGGAAGGCAACCTGCTGACAAAATACCATATTTGTAAAATATCGTAGAGTATAATAGATTTTTTTAAAAAACTTTTTTTCCCCAAAATGGTTACTTGTCTTTTCTAGCCATTTCTGCATCAAACGTTTTAGAAGAAATACTCTTGAGGGAGGCACGGTGGCACAATGGTTAGAGCTGTTGCCTCGCAAGAAGGAGCTTCTGGGTTCTCAAGAAGGAGGTTCTGGGTTCTCAAGAAGGAGGCTCTGGGTTCTCAAGAAGGAGGTTCTGGGTTCCATAGAAGGAGGTTCTGGGTTCCATAGAAGGAGGTTCTGGGTTCGCAAGAAAGAGGTTCTGGGTTCGCAAGAAAGAGGTTCCAAGGTTCCCAGCATGGAGTGGATGCAAGAACATGCTAGAACATGGAGAGTGCTTTTTCTCCCTGTGTTTGCGTGGGTTTCCTCCGGGTACTCCGGTTTCCTTCCACAGTCCAAAGACATGCGTGGCCCTTGACAAAGGCTTTGGCCTCAGAACTGGACTTGGTCCCTGCTACACTGTGGCTGCCCACTGCTCCTAGTATGGGTTAAATGCAGAGGACAGATTACCCCTTGGGGTTCAATAAAGCTTATCTATCTTACACCAACTCTTGGGGATCCATCAAAACCAGTTATAATGTAATATTTATGGGCAGTTTGATTCTACTGAATCATTCCTTTCAAGTTGATTAATGCAAATTATTTTTTTCATATAATGAGTTAATATTGAGTTTTTTCAAGCTCATCATTCAGTGTTATAGGAGCAAGGCTGCGCTTGTAGCCTTCTTGCACGGTCACAGACATAATTATACGTCGTATGTATCGGTAGCTACGAGCTGCCATTGACGCTTAAGCAACAACTGAACTACGAACGCAGTATGAGTGCACATGAACATGACAACGGTGTCACAGGCATTCCTATTGGTTAGCTTAGTGGACAGTGCTGACTGACATTATAAAGAGCCTATCGTGTAGCGCCGCATAGAACATCCCGTCAGAAGTAGCACTCACTGCAATCGCGTAACCAAGTAACATCGTGGGATCTAGCCAAGGAACTACATAAGAGCAGATGACGCTTGCTGCACCGTTGGGTGTTGTATTAAAGGGTCCACTAGAGGGCGATAGACAGCGTGCCATTCCCAGCTGTTGCTGCTTCAGTTCACAGCATTCAGTGTTTGCCCCAGGATTTTTTTTTTTTTCCCGGCAGGTTGTGTGACGTGATGCCCAGGGACGCACACACACTCGCGTGCACACGCTCCTGTTTGCGCATACACACACACACACACACACACACACACAGCCCATAATAACTGAGCTCAGAGAGCTTAAAGGAACAGTAACGTCCCATACCCGAGTCCAGCGTGGGAGAAGCAAGCTTCAGGGACAGAGTGAGTTTAACATGCACTGGAGTCTCCAGACTCGATATGGGCAGGTCAGTGATTATGTTATTGTGCCTGTGCCACTCTGCAGCACCTCTGGGGCTGAGAAAGTGCGACCGCTAACATTCCTCAATGCTAATCTCCCATAAGGGGCCACACACACACAGGCAATGTTACTTGTAGCATTTTTCATTTCGTATAAGGCAAATAGGACCTGTGGTGAGCTCGGTGGCACTGTTTTATGTTTATAATTTCTTATTATACGTACTTATTATACAGGCCTGTGTATGTTTGGTTTGTGGCTATGACACTGGTGTGTCAGTTTCATAAGACCCGCTGCTATTTTTGTAATATTATTTGTTATTTTAAAGTATTTAGCCTTCTGTTGGCAATGTTGATGTTGTAGCATATTAGGCATATTTTTGTGAAATAAAGATCATGGCTTTTGCAACTGAAATGCTTTTTTTCAAATTATTTTCTTGGTTATACTCCTCCTTCCTATCTACCGTTTTATGCTGCTATTCAATGAGAGCTGTGGGTCTCATAGCACTGCAGGCTAAGCTGTGGGTCTCATAGCACTGCAGGCTAAGCTGTGGGTCTCATAGCACTGCAGGCTAAGCTGTGGGTCTCATAGCACTGCAGGCTAAGCTGTGGGTCTCATAGCACTGCAGGCTAAGCTGTGGGTCTCATAGCACTGCAGGCGAAGCTGTGGGTCTCATAGCACTGCAGGCTAAGCTGTGGGTCTCATAGCACTGCAGGCTAAGCTGTGGGTCTCATAACACTGCAGGCTAAGCAAGCTGTGGGTCTCATAGCACTGCAGGCTAAGCAAGCTGTGGGTCTCATAGCACTGCAGGCTAAGCTGTGGGTCTCATAGCACTGCAGGCTAAGCTGTGGGTCTCATAGCACTGCAGGCGAAGCTGTGGGTCTCATAGCACTGCAGGCTAAGCAAGCTGTGGGTCTCATAGCACTGCAGGCTAAGCTGTGGGTCTCATAGCACTGCAGGCTAAGCTGTGGGTCTCATAGCACTGCAGGCTAAGCTGTGGGTCTCATAGCACTGCAGGCTAAGCTGTGGGTCTCATAGCACTGCAGGCTAAGCTGTGGGTCTCATAGCACTGCAGGCTAAGCTGTGGGTCTCATAGCACTGCAGGCTAAGCTGTGGGTCTCATAGCACTGCAGGCTAAGCTGTGGGTCTCATAGCACTGCAGACTAAGCAAGCTGTGGGTCACATAGCACTGCAGGCTAAGCAAGCTGTGGGTCACATAGCACTGCAGGCTAAGCTGTGGGTCTCATAGCACTGCAGGCTAAGCTGTGGGTCTCATAGCACTGCAGGCTAAGCTGTGGGTCACATAGCACTGCAGGCTAAGCTGTGGGTCTCATAGCACTGCAGGCTAAGCTGTGGGTCTCATAGCACTGCAGGCTAGGTGGCCAGTTTGAGAAAGCCAGGTTGGGAATTTAGCCAGGACACCGGGGAACCCCCTACTCTTTGAAAGAAGTGTCATGGGGTCTTTAATGACCATAGTGAGTCAGGACCTGGGTTTAACGTCTCATCGGCAGAGTGTTAAATGCCCAGTTACCCACACCCACTGCACCACCCTGCCATCTACATCTCTCATCCTCATGCAGAGCTTTAGATCGGATTCCCTAATTTCAGTCTTTCCCTTCCCCTCTGATGTGTCTGAGTCACATCCTGTACATCAATACTGCAAAGCGACTGTGTGTGATATTTATCGAAGAGTGGAGAGTCAAATAAATCTGGCCTCAGTCCAACATTACACCTCCTGCAGCTGTGGGCTGAACCAGGAAGTCATTCCCACTCTATCTGTCACGCAGTTTCAGAGAAACGAAACTTAACTCTGTCTCTGTCAGTGTGAACAGTAAAATGGCTGAAGGTGGAGTTTTACTGGATCAGGACCAGTTCAGCTGTGCGGTTTGTCTGGATCTGCTGAAGGATCCGGTGACTATTCCCTGTGGACACAGTTTCTGCATGAGCTGTATTAAGGGCTGCTGGGATCAGGATGATCATACTGGTGTCTACAGCTGTCCCCAGTGCAGACAGACCTTCACTCCAAGGCCTGTTCTGGGCAGAAACATCATGCTGGCTGAAGTGGTGGAGAAACTGAAGAAGACAGGACTCCAAGCTGCTCCTCCTGCTCACTGTTACGCTGGACCTGGAGACGTGGCGTGTGATGTCTGCACTGGGAGAAAGCGCAAAGCTGTCAAGTCCTGTCTGGTGTGTCTGGCCTCTTACTGTGAAACGCACCTCAAACTTCATAATGAACTCCATCCAGGAAGCACACATAATGTCATCACTGCTACTAGAAACCTACAGGAGAACATTTGCCCTCAACATAAAAAACTGCTGGAGGTTTACTGTCGTACCGATCAGCAGTGTATCTGTTATCTGTGTGTGATGGATGAACACAGCGGGCATAAAACAGTCTCAACTGCAGCAGAAAGGACTGAGAAACAGGTAAGGACTGAACCTTTTTAAGATGATTAATACCATAAAGACTCATTTCACTTTACCACATCATACTACTTTAATACATGCTCCTAGAATGGGTTGTCAAAGTTTTTTTACCACAGGTGTGTTTCAGTAAAATTGTACAGGGACTTGATCTCAGGTTTCAGAACAACAGTGATAAAGTAGGGAGAGTAAGAATCAGAGTGGAAAGTGAACACTAGTCTTCTAAAATATCTTTCATGACCTCATTCTGGAGGAATTTGTGATAACAGCCGTGTAGATATACATATAGATATATAAGTAGTATTAGCAGTAATTAGTAGTATAATGCGTAAAGAACTGGTCTTGTACCCTAAAGGCCACAGTTTCGATTCCAGGGTAGGACACTGCCATTGTACCATTCAGCAAGATACTCAACCTTAACCTGTATATAGTGTATGTGTATATATATCCATCTATGTAAATGGATGCAATGTAAAAGTTTTGCGAGTCACTCTGGATAAGAGCATCAGCTAAATACCTATAATGTAACAAATCTGTAATTTACAAAAAATAAAACAACAGGACAGTAAAAACAAGATAATTCCAAACATTACAATGGCAGATAAAATTGAGTTGTAATCATACAGTAAATATACAATAAATATTGTTTTAATGGGGAAAGCAAATTTTTCCACAGAAGCAGCTGGGGGTGACACAGAGTAAATTCCAGCAAAGAATCCAGGAGAGAGAGAAGGAGCTGCAGGATCTGAGACAGGCTGTGCAGTCACTCAAGGTGAGTACTGACCAGAGGAGAAGGCAACATCTGGTTGCTGGAAGAGCCATTTCAGGGCTCAGTCAGGGCTCTCCTCCAGTCAGCCAGTGAGGAGCCCAGTATTGGGCCACTTTTCAGCCCTGTGGGGCTCAATCCCACTGAGCCACACTGTGGGGAACAGGCTGTCTGGGGTCCCAGTAAGAGCTGAGTGAAAGGCCTAGTTAAAATGTACAGCCCTCCTCTCTCTGTGTCTCCTAACAGCGCTCTGCACAGGCAGCAGTGGAGGACAGTGAGAGGATCTTTACTGAGCTGATCTGCTCCATTGAGAGAAGGCGCTCTGAGGTGAAAGAGCTGATCAGAGATCAGGAGAAGGCTGAATTGAGTCGGGCTGAAGGACTCCTGGAGCGACTAGAGCAGGAGATTGCTGAGCTGAGGAGGAGAGATGCTGAGCTGGAGCAGTTTTCACACACAGAGGATCACATCCAGTTCCTTCAGGTAACTTCACTGGCTCTCTGACAGTCTGCACTGTGTACATTGTACATACATGGTGAGGAGTGTTCCTCATTTACAAAGATCTGTTACTGACATCTGCACAAGAATCTGTATTGAGACTATTCCCTGTCTGTCTGTCTGTTTGCAGAGATGTCAGTCTCTCTGTGCCCCTCCTGGACCTGAAGACTTTCCCAGCATCACTGTCAGTCCACAAGTCTCTTTTGAGGCTCTGAGGAAATCTGTCTCTGAACTGAAAGAGCGACTGGAGGACGTCTGCCAGGTGGAATTAGCAAAGATTTCTATAAAAGGTTATTACGGCTGAAATACTTTTATTTTTTATCACAAGGTTTAAAGTATATTTTTTCATTATGAAAGTTACGCTTAAGGTTTGTACCACTATCTTGTTCTCTGTGCTCCAGGTTTTTACCTTACTAGCACCAGTTAATTTACAGCCCTGTTCAGATATCCATCATCTTATCTTGAGCCATTATGTTCACATTTTTAACTAAACTTATATGGTATAGTCATGTTTTCAGCAGGTCAGGTGTAGGTGATACCGTGTAAACACCACGGCCCACCGCTTCACACCGCCACTGCTTCCCCTCTGAGGCACTTCCCCCTCCGCTGGTTTCCTGGGGTAAACCCTGGTTAGTGTGGGTTAGTGTTAGCGAGGGACATTCATAAATTAAGCTTTTGGAAATTAAGCTTTCTTCTGATCTCTCTCTTTATAGTGGAAGAAGTCCATAATGAGCCCAGGACCAGAGAGGACTTCTTACAATGTGAGTCTGGAATTAAACCTTAATTAAAACAATGAAGCAAGAGGTGATTTTGAGGTAATATGAAGAAAAAGATGATTCATATAATGTTCTATATTCATAACGGACTTGCTTTAGGGATCTCATACCTCCTCTTCACAGTCAGATCCCTGTAAATTAAGCTGAAGGCATCCTGGTATTAAACATATGGATCATATATAATAATATACAGTATGTCCTAGAATAGGGCTGTGTGAAGACATTTACAAGAACAATATGGATTAATATAAAAATATTTATGATCATAGCAATAGGTGAAAATTCAGTACAATAAGAATTGAAGAAATTAAAAAATTAAGTGAAAAGTAACTGAAAAGATATGATCAAGGATAAAAAGCTAAGTGTGCACAAAAAGACATTGATCGGGAAAACATAAAAATATGTAAAATTTGTGAAATGTGTAAAATATGTAAGAGGAGCTCTCTTCTCCCCCATCAGATTCCTGTCAGCTCACTCTGGACCCCAACACAGCACACAGAAACCTCTCTCTGTTTGAGGGGAACAGAGAGGTGACCTGTGTGAGAGAGACCCAGCCATATCCTGATCACCCAGAGAGATTTGAGCACTTGGCCCAAGTGCTGTGCAGAGAGGGTCTGTCTGGACGCTGTTACTGGGAGGCTGAGTGGAGTGGGGATGGGGTTTTTATAGCAGTGTCATATAAAGAGATCAGCAGGAAAGGGACGGATAATGACTGTGGTCTGGGATTTAATAACAAGTCCTGGAGTTTGCGCTGCTCTTCCGGCGGTTATTTATTCTGGCACAATGCTGAGTGCACTGGAATCCCTGGTCCCCCCTCCTCCAGATTAGGAGTGTACCTGGATCACAGGGCAGGAACTCTGTCCTTCTACAGCGTCTCTGACACAATGACCCTCCTGCACAGAGTCCAGACCACATTCACTCAGCCCCTCTATCCTGCGTTTCTGTTTCATTCTGTTGGATCCTCTGTAAAGCTGTGTGATCTGGGATGAGGCAGCGAGCGATGGGGAGACCTGGGCCCTGGTTCTGAGGCTAGGCTAGCTCAGTTAGCATTGCGGCCGTACAGAGCGCTCGTTTGCTCGCCTGTCTCTGCTCCTCTGCTCCTCGCGTCTGCAGCCACACTCAGCAGAACGCTGCTCCTTTGCTATTGGCTGCCTGCCTTTGAGTTCACCTGCCAATCATGATAACTTAGCTCCTCTTAACCAAGCTTTTTTTAACTATTAAAACTAGCTGTTATAGTGCCACCATCTTGCCAATTGAAATATGTTTTATTGTCAAACTATTGACCAAATTTGGTCCCTCTGAGCCTTTTTGTTTTTGAGATCCAGATACTTTGAGAGCAGTAAAAAATAATAGTAACAATCTGAACAAACACAATAGAGTGTTCTAGCACTTAATGCTTGGACCCCTAAGCTTAATTTCTATAACATCTTTCATACATCACATGCAACACAAAGTGCTTCACATTTGAGGACAGGAATATGAACAAAACAAATATTGTTTTCTGTGATGTATTGGGGTTACATTTGTCAGTGCACGTTCCCTGCACATTTGAGCCTATTAGGCACGCGCCTGGAACATGCGCACTTTAACTATGATGGCGCCGTCCAGGAAGAAAGCATGTCCCTAATGATTACTGCGTTGTGAGTCCGTCTGTTGTGTTTTGCAAGTTAACTTTAGTAAACGCTATGCAACTATATTCTTGTCGTCCATGCCTTGAGAGTTTTACAACGTTTAGCCGATCTAACACTGGCGACGAGGCGGATCACACTGAGCGCTACGGCTGCTAGAACCCATGGACTGGAATTGGCCGCGATAACACGGTGATGTTCGCTAGCTTTTCTGTTTGATCTGTGAACGCCATAATGGCATGTGTGGACACGGACTTGAGAGGGACTGAATTCATCTGAACGGGAGTTTTATTAGTTGTTTTTTTGCCCTTGCGGGAAAGCGCTATGACAAGCTTATGAAGAGCTGGCTAACTGCATCTTTCGTTATCGTCTGTAACGTCGCATTCTGATTATCATTAAAAAGAAAAGAAAACGCGCAACAGGAAATTAATCAAGTGAGACAAACTTTGCTAACATGGCCACATTTGGACGTATTGAAGAATTCACAGAGGAAAAAAGCAGCTCCTGGCAGGAGTATGCAGAAAGACTAGAATGTTTTTTTGTTGCTAATGGCATTGTAGAAGCTGAAAAGAAAAGAGCAGTTTTTTTAAGTGTGTGTGGCCCAGCTACATACTCCACCTTGCGGTCTCTCCTGACACCACGGCTGCCCTCAGCAGTTCCTTATGAGGATATCATAATTTGCCTTGGTCGCCATTATAGCCCTGCTCCATCATCTATTGTCCAGCGGTTTAACTTCCATCACTGCAAACAAAAACCAGACCAGCCCATCGCAAGTTACATTGCTGAGTTGAGAAAACTCTCAGTTTATTGCGAATTTGGGGACCAATTGGAAAATATGCTTCGTGACCGCATTGTGTGTGGTGTCCTTGATATTAATCTGCAGCGCCGTCTCTTAGCTGAGCCTAACCTAACATTTGCTATGGCCGAGGAGAAGGCTGTGACTGCTGAAGCTGCTTCTACAAATGCACGCATGCTCCGCCCAGTGGAGGCACCTGTATCTGACACAGCAGTTGATGTTCATCAAACTCAGCCCCGAAGAGGACAGAGTGTTACAGGTGATGCAACGGAAGGCCGCAAGCCATGTTTTCGGTGTGGGGGACCTCATGCGCCACAAAGCTGCCGGTTCAGCACTGCAGTATGCCATTTCTGTAAAAAAAGAGGCCACATTGCTCGTGTTTGCATGGCAAAGGCACGTTCAAATGCACCCTCTGCGGCTACACATGTAGTTGAAGTGCAACCTCAGCAAACTGATTATCCAGGTGTGGAAACTGAGGGTAATTATCTTATCAACTGTGTGACTGAGCATGAAGTACCTCAGAAGAAAGTGCCATACCATGCCACCGTCACAATCAACAGTAGGAAACTGAAAATGGAAGTGGACTCTGGAGCCGCTGTTCATTGATAAGTGAAGACACATTTCATTTCCTCTGGCCTGAAGGAACCCCTCAATTAATCAGCGACGACTGTGTTCTGAAACAGTGGTCGAGTGCACCCCTCAGCGTGTTAGGTAAGGTGCTTGTTGATGTGAAATACCAGAAGATGGAGTGCACCTTGCCCTTGCTGGTGATTCAAGGTCGCGGGACCAGTTTGCTTGGACGTGACTGGTTTGGCGCCTTGGGCATAGAGGTTACAGGTGTGTACCAGGTCCGCCAGCAGTCCACAGCGGCTATATTGGCAAAGTATGCTGAAGTTTTTGCTGAGGAGCTTGGGGCTTGTCGGGGTCCTCCTGTCTCAATTGAAGTGGATCCTAACACAGCACCCAAGTTTTTCAAAGCTCGTCCGGTGCCTTTTGCATTGCGGTCAAAGGTAGACGAGGCTTTAGATCGCTTAGTCGAGCAAGGTGTGTTCATGCCAGTGAAACACTCAAGGTGGACCACTCCGATAGTACCAGTCACAATAAAGGATGGTAGCCTTAGGCTGTGTGGCGACTATCATTGCACCGTCAACACAGCTGTTAAGCCAGATGTCTACCCACTACCCACTGTGAGTGAGCTCTTTGCAGCTCTAGCCGGTGGTACGGTTTTCACGAAACTGGATCTGAAACAAGCGTACCAACAGCTCCTGTTGGACAATGACGCAGCGGAATTACTGACCATCAACACACATCGTGGTCTGCTCCATGCCTTGCGCTTACAGTTTGGAGTGTGTACAGCTGTTTCCATTTTTCAACGATTTATGGACACGCTACTAGCAGGTATTCCAGGAGTGAAGCCCTACCTTGATGACACACTCATTGCAGGCCGGACACAAGATGAGCATGATGCACGCCTTGATGAGGTGCTACGCCGTTTTGCCGAGAGTGGGTTGCGACTCCAAAAAGAAAAATGCAGCTTTGCAGTCCCTGAAGTGGAATACCTTGGATTTCGGGTGACAAAAGATGGAATAAGTCCAACGTGGTGAGAAGGTGGCGGCTATTCGGAACGCTCCCACGCCAAGCAACAAGACCGAGCTCCAGGCCTTCCTGGGTTTGCTGAATTTTTACAACTGTTTCCTCCCCAATAAGCCACTGTCCTTGAGCCGCTGCACCGCTTACTGGACAAGTCGGCAGCATGGAGATGGACCGAAGAGCATACAACAGCCTATGTGCAAGCTAAGCTGCTGCTGCAGGCTGATGGCATCCTTGCACATTATGATGAAAAGAAGCCACTTGTGCTGGTGTGCGATGCCTCGCCCTATGGGCTTGGGGCACTGATGAGTCATGTTGAGCCAGATGGCCGGGAAGCACCTGTGTGTTTCGCCTCACG
Organism: Anguilla rostrata; assembly: GCF_018555375.3. NCBI lineage: Eukaryota > Metazoa > Chordata > Actinopteri > Anguilliformes > Anguillidae > Anguilla > Anguilla rostrata. Next base: position 66,812,651 of record NC_057936.1, read on the forward strand.
CACCCTGACCTCGACAGAACAAATTATGCCCAAATCGACAAGGAGGCACTAGCTGTCGTCTTTGCTGTCAAAAATTCCACCAATACTTGTCTGGCCGGCCATTTGTGGTCCACACAGATCATAAGCCCTTGCTCGGATTGCTGCATCACTCCAAGCCGATGCCCCAGGTCCTCTCCCCTCGCATGCTGCGGTGGAGTCTGATTCTGGGCGCCAACCAGTATGAGCTGTGTTACCGGCCTGGCAGGCAGGTGGCCAATGCAGACGCCCTCAGCCGCTTGCCGTTGCCTTCGGCCACTACGGAAATTCCACAGCCGCTTGAGGTCTTACTGCTAGAGGCCGTTCCAGACGCTCCGGTGCATGCTGAGAAGATAGCAGCCCTCACGGTGAAAGACCCTGTCCTCTCCCGTGTGTTGAGATGGATCTTGCAGGGCTGGCCAGATGGAAACAGTGACAAGCGTTTCAGTCCTTTTTTCTCGCCCGCCATGAAATGTCTGCTCACAAGAACTGTGTGCTCTGGGGCAATCGGGTGGTGGTTCCAGTACTGGCAAGGGAGGAGGTGCTGGCACTACTCCATGACGCACATCCCGGCATTGTGCGCATGAAAGGTCTTGCGCGCAGCTACGTGTGGTGGCCGGGCATAGATGCTCAGGTGGAGGAGGTGGTGAAGAGATGTTCTACATGCCAGATGTCACGACATAACCCTCCGAGAGCACCTGTGCATCCCTGGGAGTGGAGCTCAAGGAAGTGGTCCCGACTTCATGTCGACTTCGCTGGCCCATTCCAGGGGAAGGTCTTCCTTATTGTGGTGGACTCACATTCAAAGTGGTTGGAGGTGGCGTTGATGAATTCCATGTCATCCGCTGCAGTGATCACCACACTGCGCCAGCTGCTGGCAACCCACGGTTTGCCTGATGTAATTGTGTCGGACAACGGCACAGCTTTTACCTCGGCGGAATTCAAAGGATTCATGGAAAGAAACGGCATCAGGCATGTAACGGTGGCGCCCTACCACCCCTCATCCAATGGGCAAGCGGAACGTATGGTGCAAACAACGAAGGAGGCATTAGGAAGAATCCTGAAGGGAGATTGGCAGACACGGCTGGCTCGATTTCTCCTGGCCCAACACACAACACCACACTCAGCCACTGGAAAGAGCCCAGCTGAAATGTTGATGGGTCGCCGCCTCACCACGGCCCTTGATCGCCTTCACCCAGATTTTGGGGCGGAAATGCAAGAAAACAAGAAAAGGCCGCAAGTAAAAGTCAAGGTACTGCGGCAGTTCAAGGAAAGAGAGGCTGTACATATGCGACACTATGGAGGAGGCCCAAAATGGGTACCGGGAGCAGTCGTGGAGGCTACAGGACCACTGTCGTACAGAGTACAAACAGCAGATGGCCAAGTGCACAGACACCATGTGGACCAGCTCAGGGGACGGATGTCCCCAGCTCCTGATGCAGCACTTGTTGCTGCCAGTGGTGTACTGGAATGGCCCTTGGAATACTACCCCACAAGCTTGCCAGTGTCAGACCTCACACAGGTTGAGGCTACTCAAGAAAAGACTCAGCCCCTGCCGCAGGCGCCTCCCAGTTCTCCAGCTGTTGCTGATTTCCCAGTTCTCCCTGCTCAACCCCAACGGCCAACCCGCCAGCGAGTTCTTCCTCGGTGCTTTCAGGACTAAAGTGGGGGGAAGGGGTGTGATGTATTGGGGTTACGTTTTTCAGTGCACGTTCCCTGCACATTTGAGCCTATTAGGCGTGGAACATGCGCACTTTAACTAAGATGGCGCCGACCAGGAAGAAAGCATGTCCATAATGATTACTGCGTTGTGATTCCGTCTGTTGTGTTTTGCAAGTTAACTTCAGTAAACGCTATGCAACTATATTCTTGTCGTCCATGCCTTGAGAGTTTTACAACGTTTAGCCTCGCCCCACTTTGTGTCTATATGAGGAGTGTGATCCTGCTCCTGTGAGCCTCACCCCACTTTGTGTCTATATGAGGAGTGTGATCCTGCTCCTGTTAGCCTCGCCCCACTTTGTGTCTATATGAGGAGTGTGATCCTGCTCCTGTTAGCCTCGCCCCACTTTGTGTCTATATGAGGAGTGTGATCCTGCTCCTGTTAGCCTCACCCCGCTTTGTGTCTATATGAGGAGTGTGATCCTGCTCCTGTTAGCCTCGCCCCACTTTGTGTCTATATGAGGAGTGTGATCCTGCTTTTGAAATCCATCTCTCCTTTACAGCAGAGTGGGTGTGTGCTGTTATCCGAGAGGCTTGACGCTTCAGTGCTCGACTAATCAAGTCCTAATTCACGTTTATGAAACAGAGTTAGCCAGAATTAAATTCCCGACATTATTTGACACAGCATCATATTATCCTGTAGTGACATACATGAAACGGGGCCCAGCTGTAATTAAAGTGGGAGGAAAAACATTCAGATGTTTTAATTAAATATTAGTCTTAAATTAATTAAACAAAAATAGACTCTAGTTTGATTTAACACTGATTATTTTGCTGCAGAAGAGATTTTTAAACTGATTGAATTCATCAACAAGTTTTATAAAACTTCTTATTTTTAAAGTGTATTAAATTTGAGGTGGTATAATAGAATTATAGTTTTGGGGGAGTTTTTTAAAGGCACTTATTCAAATAAATGAAATATACAGAAAACAGAATAAATTGATTTTAAAAGATGAAACTTTGTTTTTCTTTCTTGGTCACAGTGTTATTCTCATGAATTCTCAGTGATCAGCAGAAACCAGTGCTTCAGGTAAGAAATGTGAAAGGAACCCTGGCCAGGTCTCCACAGGCTGCAGTTTGGAAATGAAACAGTTGGAATGCTCTGTTATGTGTAAACTGCTGCCGAAGCTTTTCCAGCTAACAGTGCTGACAGCTTTGTTGCATTGTTATTGCATGTTAAAAACTGCTGCCTGAACTTCCAACCTACGCTTTGTGGCATTGTATGATAAAAATATGAAAGATATTATATAAATAAATGAGAAATATCAAAGTTGATTATAAATGTAAATGTTAAACATAAATGCTAATTTTCCACACATTTTAAATCATTGATCACATAAACCTGTATGGGAAAATGAACTGTAGAGCGCTGGAGCTGGAACTCGCGGGGAAACTGATGATGTGATGGCATTTCCTCTGTATGAGGTAAAGGAGACTGACAAACTGTTCCCTGCTGAATTACTGGGGCTGCTGACCATAATGTGGACAACAGCGACCTCTTATGCTCATTAAGAGAAGTACATATCAAAAAAGTTTGTTTTTTTAAATTACCTTCAGGGAAGAATGCTTCATCACGCTGACTTGAAGGTTTAAAGGACTATTTCAATGTTAGTTTTAAAAATATATATTATACAGTTTTAGTGTATGTTTCTGATTCACCCAGACAGTTTTAATGTGTGATAAAGGATATTTTAGTTTCTGACAATCAACTTAACTACCAAGCAGTTTGTCCAGCAATGTTGTGTCTCCTGGGGGTTGAATGTGTGTACATTTTCCAATTATCCCACAAAATATAATTTTTAATAATAAGATTAATGAATCTTTCTTTCAATTTGAACTATTTCCTATGCATCACTCACCCTGAAATCTTTGCACTCAAAAAAAGAAGCATGATATTAAAATGATATTTACGCTTATGATTCATGTATTCATACAGACAGGTGACATATGAGAAACATAACGAATGCAGATGCTTACATACAGACTTACTACATGATACAATTAAGCAATTAACATCCTATTATGCTCTGTGGCATGTATGAAAATGCTGAGCAGGCCCAGTTCACCTCGATTTTGGATCAAGAGGAAAAGATCGAAATGACTTTGAAAAATGATTCATTATTGGGGCACGGATGGCAGGAGCTTTAGTCACTGTTTTTGATATAAAATAAAAGATTTTTTGTGCGTTCTTAAAGTCGCTCTCAAAGTAGTTTCTCAGAGTGAACAAAATCTGTGAAATACTGTGTGTGTGGGTGTGTGTGTGTGAGTATGGGTGTGAGTGTGTGAGTGTGTGTGTCTGTGTGTGTGAGTGTGTGCATGTGTGAGTGTGTGTTGTGAGAAGGTTTGTGTGTTGAGTGTGGATGTAGTGTGTGTTGTGTGTGTGGTTGTGTGAGTATTTTGTGTGGTGTGTGTGTGTGGGAGGTGTGTGGGTGTGAGTATTTGTGTAGTGTGTGTGTGTGTGTGTGTGGATGGGTGTGTGTGTGTGTGGGGTGTATGTGTGGCATGGAGTGATGTGTAAGTGCTCTTGTGTATGGTGGGGGTTAAGTGTAAATCTCCACTCCCTTTAGAAACTGGCTAAACTCATCAGTATGTAATTTGTATAGCTCAAAAATATGTACATGTATTCTTTCTTTCTGCACAGTCATTCAGTGATATTCATCACCAAGCAGGTTAATAAACAAACAATCACCACCCTGTCATATGTGTGTTTGTGTGTGTGATCTTTATGAGTAAATCTACACTCTCTGCTCAGCCTGCTCTGCTCAGCCTGGCCTCAGTCCAACACCTCCTGCAGCTATGGGCTGAACCAGGAAGTCACTCCCACTCTCTCTGTCACATAGTTTCAGAGAAACGAAACTTAACTCTGTCTCTGTCAGTGAGAGGAGAAAAATGGCTGAAGGTGGAGGTTTACTGGATCAGGACCAGTTCAGCTGTGCGATCTGTCTGGATCTACTGAAGGATCCGGTGACTATTCCCTGTGGACACAATTACTGTACGGGCTGTATTAAGGGTTGCTGGGATCAGGATGATCATACTGGTGTCTACAGCTGTCCCCAGTGCAGAGAGACCTTCACCCCAAGGCCTGTTTTAAGAAAAAACACCATGCTGGCTGAAGTGGTGGAGAAACTGAAGAAGACAGGACTCCAAGCTGCTCCTCCTGCTCACTGTTACGCTGGACCTGGAGACGTGGAGTGTGATTTTTGCACTGGGAGAAAGTGCAAAGCTGTCAATTCCTGTCTTGCTTGTCTGGCCTCTTACTGTGAAACTCATCTCAGCTCACTTGAATTTCCTGCTTAAGAAGCACAAACTGGTCAAAGCCACTGGAAACCTGCAGGAGAAGATCTGCTCTCATCATGACAAACTGCTGAGGTTTATGTCGTGATCAGCTGATCTGTCTCTTGTGATGATGAACACAGGATAACAGTCTCAGCTGCAGCAGAGGACAGAAACAGTAGCTGAACCTTTAGATGTTATATATAAAGACTCTTTTCACTTCATCATCATACTATTTAATAGCTGTCTGAAATGGGTTGTCAAAGCTGTTTACACAGGTTGTTCAGTAAAATTGTACAGGAGACTGATCTAGGTTTGAGATGCACATGATATAAAGAGAGTAAGAATCAGATAAGTGAACACTGTCTTCTAGAATGTTTCAAGACCTCTTTGGAGGAGTTTGTGATAACAGCCAGAGATATCCATATAGATCATAGTGTATTAGTGGTAATAGTATAAATGCGAAAGTGAACTGATCTTGTACCCTAAAGCCAGCTTCATTCCGGAGGTGACACTGCATGTACATCAGCAAGATACTAACATTAAATGTAGTATGTGTGTGTAATTATCAGTATATGTAAAGGAACGAGTCTTGGAGTCATTGGTAAGTTCATTCAGGTAAATTTTACCATTATGCAGATATCAACCATTAAACATGTAATATGTGTTGCCATTATATCCATATACTGTATATATATATAAACAGATGCAATGTAAAAGTTGTATAAGTCACTGAATAAGTGCGTCAGCTAAATACCTGTAATGTAACAAATCTGCTATTTACAAAAAATAAAAAAATAAAACAACAACAGGAGAGTAAAATCAAGATGGAAATAAAAATTAAGATAATTCCAAACATTACAATGGTAGATAAAATTGAGTTGTCATCATACAGTAAATATACAATAAAAATTGTTTTAATGGGGAAAGCAAATTTTTCCACAGAAGCAGCTGGGGGCGACACAGAGTAAATTCCAGCAGAGAATCCAGGAGAGAGAGAAGGAGCTGCAGGATCTGAGACAGGCTGTGCAGTCACTCAAGGTGGGTACTGACCAGAGGAGAAGACAACATCTGGTTGCTGGAAGAGCCATTTCAGGGCTCAGTCAGGGCTCTCCTCCAGTCAGCCAGTGAGGAGCCCAGTGTTGGGCCACTTTCCAACCCTGTGGGGCTCAATCCCACTGAGCCACACTGTGGGGAACAGGCTGTCTGGGGTCCCAGTAAGAGCTGAGTGAAAGGCCTAGTTAAAATGTACAGCCCTCCTTTCTCTGTGTCTCCTAACAGCGCTCTGCACAGGCAGCAGTGGAGGACAGTGAGAGGATCTTTACTGAGCTGATCGGCTCCATTGAGAGAAGGCGCTCTGAGGTGAAAGAGCTGATCAGAGATCAGGAGAAGGCTGAATTGAGTCGGGCTGAAGGACTCCTGGAGCAACTGGAGCAGGAGATTGCTGAGCTGAGGAGGAGAGATGCTGAGCTGGAGCAGTTTTCACACACAGAGGATCACATCCAGTTCCTCCAGGTAACTTCACTGGCTCTCTAACAGTCCGCATTATGTACATTGTACATACAAGGTGAGGAGTGTCTCTCATTTACAAAGATCTGTTACTGACATCTGCACAAGAATCTGTATTGAGACTATTATTTGTCCTTCTGTCTGTGTGTCTGTCTGTCCTTCTGTCTGCAGAGCTATCAGTCTGTCTGTGCCCCTCCTGAACCTGGAGACTTTCTCAGCATAACTGTCAGTGCACACGTCTCTTATGAGGCTCTGAGGAGATCTGTCTCTGAACTGAAAGAGCGACTGGAGGACGTCTTCCAGGGAGAATTATCAAAGATTTCTATAAAAGGTTATTACGGCTGAAATACTTTTATGTTTTATTTTATGTTTTTTTTGTTATAGAAGCTACGCTTAAGGTTTGTACCACTATCTAATTCTCAGTGCCCCCAGTTTTGACCTTACTAGCACCAGTTCATTTACAGCCCTGTTCAGATATCCATCATCTTATCTTGAGCCATTATGTTCTCATTTCTAACTAAACTTATATGGTACAGTCATGTTTTCAGCAGGTCAGGTGTAGGTGATACCGTGTAAACACCACGGCCCACCGCTTCACACCCCCACTGCTTCCCCTCTGAGGCACTTCCCCCTCCGCTGGTTTCCTGGGGTAAACCCTGGATAGTGTGGGTTAGTGTTAAACGAGGGGCATTCATAAATTAAGCTTTTGGGAATTAAGCTTTCCAGTGATCTCTCTCTTTACAGTGGGAGAAGTCCATATTGTGCCCAGGACCAGAGAGGACTTCTTACAATGTGAGTCTAGAATTAAACCTTAATGAAAACAATGAAGCAAGAGGAGATTTTGAGGTAATATGGAGAAATAAAGGATTTATATAATGTTCTATATTCATAACGGACTTGCTTTAGGGATCTCATACCTCCTCTTCACAGTCAGATCCCTGTAAATTAAGCTGTAGTCATCCTGGTATTGAACATATGAATCAAATATAATAATATACCGTTTGTCCTAGAATAGGGCTGTGTGAAGAAAGTTGCAAGAACAATATGGATTAATATAAAAATATTTATGATCATAGCAATAGGTGAAAATTCAGTACAATAAGAATTGAAGATATTAAAAAATTAAGTGAAAAGTAACTGAAAATATACAATCAAGGATAAAAAGCTAAGTGTGCACAAAAAGACATTGATCGAGAAAACATTAAAACATGTAAAATATGTGAAATGTGTAAAATATGTAAGAGGAGCTCTCTTCTCCCCCATCAGATTCCTGTCAGCTCACTCTGGACCCCAACACAGCAAATCAACACCTCCGTCTGTCTGAGGGGAACAGAAAGGTGACCCGTGTGAGAAAGATCCAGTCATATCCTGATCATCCAGAGAGATTTGAGCACTGGCCCCAAGTGCTGTGCAGAGAGGGTCTGTCTGGACGCTGTTACTGGGAGGCTGAGTGGAGTAGGGATGGGGTTTTTATAGGAGTGTCATATAAAGAGATCAGCAGGAAAGGGCGGAGTGATGACTGCACTCTGGGAGGTAATAACACGTCCTGGAGTTTGCACAGCGGTTTCTGCGGTTATTTTTTCCTGCACAATAATGAGAGCACTAAAATCCCTGTTCCCCCCTCCTCCAGAATAGGAGTGTACCTGGATCACGGGGCAGGAACTCTGTCCTTCTACAGCGTCTCTGACACAATGACCCTCCTGCACAGAGTCCAGACCACATTCACTCAGCCCCTCTATCCTGGGTTTGGGGCTTATTTTAGATGCTCTGTGAAACTGTGTGATCTGGGATGAGGCAGCGAGCGATGGGGAGACCTGGGCCCTGGTTCTGAGGCTAGGCTAGCTCAGTTAGCATTGCGGCCGTACAGAGCGCTCGTTTGCTCGCCTGTCTCTGCTCCTCTGCTCCTCGCGTCTGCAGCCACACTCAGCAGAACCCTGCTCCTTTGCTTGAGGCTTCAGTGCTCGAATAATCAAGTCCTAATTCACGTTTATGAAACAGAGTTAGCCAGAATTAAATTCCCGACATTATTTGACACAGCGTCATATTACCCTGTATTTTTAAGTGACATACATTAAACGGGGCCCAGCTGTAATTAAAGTGGGAGGAAAAACATTCAGATGATTTAATTAATTAGTCTTAAATTAATTAAACAAATATAGACTCTAGTTTGATTTAACACTGATTATTTTGCTGCATAAGAGATTTTTAAACCGATTAAATTTATAAACAAGTTTTATAAAACTTCTTATTTTTAAAGTGTATTAAATTTGAGGTGGTATAATAGAATTATAGTTTTGGGGGAGTTTTTTAAAGGCACTTACTCATTCAAATAAATGAAATATACAGAAAACAGAATAAATTTCTTTTAAAAGATGAAACTTTGTTTTTCTTTCTTGGTCACAGTGTTAATCTCATGAATTCTCAGTGATCAGCAGAAACTCAGGTGCTGGTCCAGGTGAGAGAAATGATGAAAGAGGGAATCCTGGCCAGGTGCCTCCACAGGACTGCAGTGTTGGGAAATGAAACAGTCTGAAATGCTGCTTCTGTTATTTGTGTAAAACTGCTGCTCTGAAGCTTTTTCCCAGCTAACAGTGCTCGACAGCTTTGTTGGCATTGTTATGCATTTAAGAAATACTGAAAAAGTATATATTATATATAAACATAAATGAGAAATATCAACGTTGATTATAAATGTAAATGTTAAACATAAATCTTAATTTTCCACACATTTTAAATCATTGATCACATAAACCTGTATGGGAAAATGAACTGTGGAGCGCTGGAGCTGGAACTTGCGGGGAAACTGATGATGTGATGGCATTTCCTCTGTATGAGGTAAAGGAGACTGACAAACTGTTCCCTGCTGAATTACTGGGGCTGCTGACCATAATGACAACAGCGACCTCTTGTGCTCATGAAGAGAAGTACATGTCAAAAAAGTTCATTTTTAAAATTACCTTCAGGGAAGAATGTTTCATCACACTGACTTAGAGGTTTAAAGGACTATTTCACTGTTAGTTTAAAAAATATATATTATACAGTTTTAGTGTATGTTTCTGATTCGCCCAGACAGTTTTAATGTGTGATAAAGGATATTTTAGTTTCTGACAATCAACTTAACTACCACGCAGTTTGTCCAGCAATGTTGTGGCTCCTGGGGGTTGAATGTGTATACATTTCCCAATTATCCCACAAAACTTCATTTTTAATAATAAGATTAATGAATCTTTTGTTCAATTTGAACTATTTCCTATGCATCACGGACCCTGAGATCTCTGCATTCAAAAAAAGAAGCATGATATAAAAATGATATTTACGCTTATGATTCATGTGTTCATACAGACGGGTGACAAATGAATGGAAAAACCAGAATAAATGAGAAACATAACGAATGCAGATGCTTACATACAGACTTACTACATGATACAATTAAGCAATTAACATCCTATCATGCTCTGTGGCATGTATAAAAATGCTGAGCAGGCCCAGTTCACCTCGATTTTGGATCAAGAGGAAAAGATCGAAATGACTTTGAAAGAGGGTTCATTATTGGGGCACGGATGGCAGGAGCTTTATTCACTGTTTTTGATATGAAATAAAAGATTCTGTCAGGCACTTCATAGTACTCAAAGTAGATTATTTCGGTATTTCGATCTTGAACAGCACTGGATAAGGCCGGGGCAGAGCCCTAGAGGGGTACACAGAACAGATCCAGCAGCAAAAGCAGTTTTTATCACATATAAATGGAGCAAATGCAATTTCTTAAACACATAAGGATGGAGCAATACAATTCTAACAATAGGATTGGAGAATGCAAATCTTGACGCATGGGATGGAGCTGGGTGGTGGAGGGATTTACGAAGCAACGTGCAGCGCTTGCATGCCGGAGGAGCAGCCGAATGAGTAGAGGGAGGCTGTTTAAGTAGACCGCCCTGTTAGTGAATGTACTGTGATAGGCGAACATCACTCAGCTGAGCATCAGCTGATTCAGCCGGAGCGGCTTGACTCTCGTGGCCTGCCAGAACTACGCAATGCTCCATTTTTGTGTGCGTTCTTAAAGTCGCTCTCAAAGTAGTTTCTCAGAGTGAACAAAATCTGTGAAATACTGTGTGTGTGAGTGTGTGCATGTGTGAGTGTGTGTGTGCGTGAGTGTGTGCATGTGTGAGTGTGTGTGTGTGTGAGAGAGAGTGTGTGTGTGTGCATGTGTGCTTGTGAGTGTGTGTGTGTGGGTTGTATGTGAGTATTTGTGTGAGTGTGTGCGTGTGTGAGTATTTGTGTGTGTGAGTATGTGTGTGAGTGTGTGCGTGAGTGAGTATTTGTGCGTGTGAGTATGTGTGTGTGTGTGTGCGTGTGTGAGTATTTGTGTGTGTGTGTGTGTGTGTGTGTGTGAGTATTTGTGTGTGTGTGTGTGTGTGTGTGTGTGTGTGGGTGTGTGTGTGAGTGTGTGCGTGTGTGAGTATTTGTGTGTGTGAGTATGTGTGTGTGTGTGCGTGTGTGAGTATTTGTGAATGTGTGTGTGGGTGTGTGTGTGTGTGTGAGTATTTGTGTGTGTGTGTGGGTGTGTGAGTGTGTGTGTGCGCATGAGAGTGATTGTGTAAGTGCTCTTGTTTGTGGTGGGGGTTAAGTGTAAATCTCCACTCCCTTTAGAAACTGGCTAAACTCATCAGTATGTAATTAAGCAAATTAATTTTGTATAGCACAAAACTATGTGCATGAATTCCATCCGCACAGTCATTCAGTGATATTCATCACCAAGCAGGTCAATAAACAAACATTCACCACCCTGTCATATGTGTGCTTAAGTGTGTGATCTTTATGAGTAAATTTACACTCTCTGCTCAGCCTGCTCTGCTCAGCCTGGCCTCAGTCCAACACCACACCTCCCGCAGCTGTGGGCAGAACCAGGAAGTCACTCCCACTCTCTCTGTCACGCAGTTTCAGAGAAACAAAACTTAACTCAGTCTCTGTCAGTGAGAGGAGAAAAATGGGTGAAGGTAGTGTTTCACTAGATCAGGACCAGTTCAGCTGCCCGATCTGTCTGGATCTACTGAAGGATCCAGTGACTATTCCCTGTGGACACAATTACTGTATGGGCTGTATTAAGGGTTGCTGGGATCAGGATGATCATACTGGTGTCTACAGCTGTCCCCAGTGCAGAGAGACCTTCACCCCAAGGCCTGTTTTAAGAAAAAACACCATGCTGGCTGAAGTGGTGGAGAAACTGAAGAAGACAGGACTCCAAGCTGCTCCTCCTTCTCACTGTTACGCTGGACCTGGAGATGTGGAGTGTGATTTTTGCACTGGGAGAAAGCGCAAAGCTGTCAATTCCTGTCTTGCTTGTCTGGCCTCTTACTGTGAAACTCATCTCCAGCCTCACTATGAATTTCCTGCCTTTAAGAAGCACAAACTGGTCAAAGCCACTGGAAACCTGCAGGAGAAGATCTGCTCTCATCATGACAAACTGCTGGAGGTTTACTGTCGTACTGATCAGCAGTGCATCTGTCTGCTTTGTGTGATGGATGAACACAAAGGCCATGATACAGTCTCAGCTGCAGTAGAAAGGACTGAGAAACAGGTAAGGACTGAACCTTTTTGAGATGTTTAATATTATAAAGACTCATTTCACTTCATCACATATCATACTATTTTAATAGCTGCTCTGAGAATGGGTTGTCAAAGCTTTTGTTTACCACAGGTGTGTTTCAGTAAAATTGTACAGAGACTTGATCTCAGGTTTCAGATCCACAGTGATAAAATAGGGAGAGTAAGAATTAGAGTAGAAAGTGAACACTAGTCTTCTAAGATATCTTTCATGACCTCATTCTGGAGGAGTTTGTGATAACAGCCATGTAGATATACATATAGATATATAAGTAGTATTAGTGGTAATTAGTAGTATAATGCGAAAGGAACTGATCTTGTACCCTAAAGGCCACAGTTTCGATTCCAGGGTAGGACACTGCCATTGTACCATTCAGCAAGATACTCAACATTAACATGTGTATAGTGTGTGTGTATATATATCCATCTATGTAAATGGATGCAATGTAAAAGTTTTGCGAGTCACTCTGGATAAGAGCATCAGCTAAATACCTATAATGTAACAAATCTGCAATTTACAAAAAATAAAACAACAACAGGACAGTAAAAACAAGATGGAAATAAAAATTAAGATAATTCCAAACATTACAATGGCAGATAAAATTGAGTTGTCATCATACAGTGAATATACAATAAATATTGTTTTAATGGGGAAAGCAAATTTTTCCACAGAAGCAGCTGGGGGCGACACAGAGTAAATTCCAGCAAAGAATCCAGGAGAGAGAGAAGGAGCTGCAGGATCTGAGACAGGCTGTGCAGTCACTCAAGGTGGGTACTGACCAGAGGAGAAGACAACATCTGGTTGCTGGAAGAGCCATTTCAGGGCTCAGTCAGGGCTCTCCTCCAGTCAGCCAGTGAGGAGCCCAGTGTTGGGCCACTTTCCAGCCCTGTGGAGCTTGATCCCAGTGAGCCACACTGTGGGGAACAGGCTGTCTGGGGTCCCAGTGAGAGCTGAGTGAAAGGCCTAGTTAAAATGTACAGCCCTCCTCTCTCTGTGTCTCCTAACAGCGCTCTGCACAGGCAGCAGTGGAGGACAGCGAGAGAATCTTTACTGAGCTGATCCGTTCCATTGAGAGAAGGCGCTCTGAGGTGAAAGAGCTGATCAGAGATCAGGAGAAGGCTGAAGTAAGTCGGGCTGAAGGACTCCTGGAGCAACTGGAGCAGGAGATTGCTGAGCTGAGGAGGAGAGATGCTGAGCTGGAGCAGCTTTCACACACAGAGGATCACATCCAGTTCCTCCAGGTAACATCACTGGCTCTCTGACAGTCTGCACTGTGTACATTGTACATACAAGGTGAGGAGTGTTCCTCATTTACAAAGATCTGTTACTGACATCTGCTCAAGAATCTGTATTGAGACTATTATTTGTCCTTCTGTCTGTGTGTGTCTGTCCTACTGTCTGTCTGACTGTCTGTGTGTCTGTCTGTCTGTCTGTTTGCAGAGCTGTCAGTCTCTCTGTGTCCCTCCTGGACCTGGAGACTTTCCCAGCATTACTGTCAGTCCACTCGTCTCTTTTGAGGCTCTGAGGAAATCTGTCTCTGAACTGAAAGAGCGACTGGAGGACGTCTTCCAGGCGGAATTATCAAAGATTTCTATAACAGGTTATTACGGCTGAAATACTTTTATGTTTCATCACAAGGTTTAAATTTTATTTTATTTTTTTTGTTATAGAAGCTACGCTTAAGGTTTGCACCACTATCTAATTCTCAGTGCTCCAGGTTTTTACCTTACTAGCACCAGTTCATTTATAGCCCTGATCAGATATCCATCATCTAATCTTGAGCCATTATGTTCACATTTTTAGCTAAACTTATATGGTGTAGTCATGTTTTCAGCAGGTCAGGTGTAGGTGATACCGTGTAAACACCACGGCCCACCGCTTCACACCGCCACTGCTTCCCCTCTGAGGCACTTCCCCCTCCGCTGGTTTCCTGGGGTAAACCCTGGTTAGTGTGGGTTAGTGTTAGCGAGGGGCATTCATAAATTAAGCTTTTGGAAATTAAGCTTTCTTCTGATCTCTCTCTTTATAGTGGAAAAAGTCCATAATGAGCCCTGGACCAGAGAGGACTTCTTAAAATGTGAGTCTGGAATTAAACCTTAATTAAAACAATGAAGCAAGAGGAGATTTTGAGGTAATATGAAGAAAAAGATGATTTATATAATGTTCTATATTCATAACGGACTTGCTTTAGAGATCTCATACCTACTCTTCACAGTCAGATCCCTGAAAATTAAGCTATAGTCATCCTGGTATTAAACATATATAATAATATATGTCCTACAGTAGGGCTGTGTGAAGAAAGTTACAAGAACAATATGGATAATTATAAAAATGATTTAGATCATAGCAATAAAAAATTCAGTACAAGAAGAATTGAAGAATCTAAAAAATTAAGTGAAAAGTAACTGAAAAGATACGATCAAGGATAAAAAGGTAAGTGTGCACAAAAAGACATGGATCGAGAAGACATTAAAACATGTAAAATATGTGAAATGTGTAAAATATGTAAGAGGAGCTCTCTTCTCCCCCATCAGATTCCTGTCAGCTCACTCTGGACCCCAACACAGCGCATCAATGCCTCCGTCTGTCTGAGGGGAACAGACAGGTGACCCGTGTGGTTGAGATTCTGCCATATCCTGATCATCCAGAGAGATTTGTGTACTTGGCCCAAGTGCTGTGCAGAGAGGGTCTGTCTGGATGCTGTTACTGGGAGGCTGAGTGGAGTGGGGTTGAGGTTTATATAGCAATGTCATATAAAGAGATCAGCAGGAAAGGAGTCAGTAAAGACTGTGCTCTGGGAGGTAATAACCAGTCCTGGAGTTTGTGCCGCTCTTCCAGCTGTTATTCTTTCTGGCACAATGCTGAGAGCACTGAAATCCCTGGTCCCCCCTCCTCCAGAATAGGAGTGTACCTGGATCACAGGGCAGGAACTCTGTCCTTCTACAGCGTCTCTGACACAATGATCCTCCTGCACAGAGTCCAGACCACATTCACTCAGCCCCTCTATCCAGGGTTTTTTGTTTATGGTGCTAGAACTTCTGTGAAACTGTGTGATCTGGGATGAGGCAGCGAGCGATGGGGAGACCTGGGCCCTGGTTCTGAGGCTAGGCTAGCTCAGTTAGCATTGCGGCCGTACAGAGCGCTCGTTTGCTCGCCTGTCTCTGCTTCTCTGCTCCTCGCGTCTGCAGCCACACTCAGCAGAACCCTGCTCCTTTGCTATTGGCTGCCTGCCTTTGAGTTCACCTGCCAATCATGATAACTTAGCTCCTCTTAATCAAGCTGTTTTAAACAATTAAAACTAGCTGTTATAGTGCCACCATCGGGCCAATTGAAATACGTTTTATTGCCAAACTATTGACCAAATTTGGTACCTCTGAGCCTTTCTGTTTTTGAGATCCAGATACTTTGAGAGCAGTAAAAAATAATAGTAACAATCAGAACAAACACAATAGAGTGTTCTAGCACTTCATGCTTGGACCCCTAAGCTTCATTTCTATAACATCTTTCCCACATCACATGCAACACAAAGTGCTTCACATTTGAGGACAGGAATAAGAACAAAACAAATATTGTTTTCTGTGATGTATTGGGGTTACATTTGTCAGTGCACGTTCCTGCACATTTGAGCCTATTAGGCACGCGCCTGGAACATGCGCACTTTAACTATGATGGCGCCGTCCAGGAAGAAAGCATGTCCCTAATGATTACTGCGTTGTGAGTCCGTCTGTTGTGTTTTGCAAGTTAACTTTAGTAAACGCTATGCAACTATATTCTTGTCGTCCATGCCTTGAGAGTTTTACAACGTTTAGCCGATCTAACACTGGCGACGAGGCGGATCACACTGAGCGCTACGGCTGCTAGAACCCATGGACTGGAATTGGCCGCGATAACACGGTGATGTTCGCTAGCTTTTCTGTTTGATCTGTGAACGCCATAATGGCATGTGTGGACACGGACTTGAGAGGGACTGAATTCATCTGAACGGGAGTTTTATTAGTTGTTTTTTTGCCCTTGCGGGAAAGCGCTATGACAAGCTTATGAAGAGCTGGCTAACTGCATCTTTCGTTATCGTCTGTAACGTCGCATTCTGATTATCATTAAAAAGAAAAGAAAACGCGCAACAGGAAATTAATCAAGTGAGACAAACTTTGCTAACATGGCCACATTTGGACGTATTGAAGAATTCACAGAGGAAAAAGCAGCTCCTGGCAGGAGTATGCAGAAAGACTAGAATGTTTTTTTGTTGCTAATGGCATTGTAGAAGCTGAAAAGAAAAGAGCAGTTTTTTTAAGTGTGTGTGGCCCAGCTACATACTCCACCTTGCGGTCTCTCCTGACACCACGGCTGCCCTCAGCAGTTCCTTATGAGGATATCATAATTTGCCTTGGTCGCCATTATAGCCCTGCTCCATCATCTATTGTCCAGCGGTTTAACTTCCATCACTGCAAACAAAAACCAGACCAGCCCATCGCAAGTTACATTGCTGAGTTGAGAAAACTCTCAGTTTATTGCGAATTTGGGGACCAATTGGAAAATATGCTTCGTGACCGCATTGTGTGTGGTGTCCTTGATATTAATCTGCAGCGCCGTCTCTTAGCTGAGCCTAACCTAACATTTGCTATGGCCGAGGAGAAGGCTGTGACTGCTGAAGCTGCTTCTACAAATGCACGCATGCTCCGCCCAGTGGAGGCACCTGTATCTGACACAGCAGTTGATGTTCATCAAACTCAGCCCCGAAGAGGACAGAGTGTTACAGGTGATGCAACGGAAGGCCGCAAGCCATGTTTTCGGTGTGGGGGACCTCATGCGCCACAAAGCTGCCGGTTCAGCACTGCAGTATGCCATTTCTGTAAAAAAAGAGGCCACATTGCTCGTGTTTGCATGGCAAAGGCACGTGCAAATGCACCCTCTGCGGCTACACATGTAGTTGAAGTGCAACCTCAGCAAACTGATTATCCAGGTGTGGAAACTGAGGGTAATTATCTTATCAACTGTGTGACTGAGCATGAAGTACCTCAGAAGAAAGTGCCATACCATGCCACCGTCACAATCAACAGTAGGAAACTGAAAATGGAAGTGGACTCTGGAGCCGCTTGTTCATTGATAAGTGAAGACACATTTCATTTCCTCTGGCCTGAAGGAACCCCTCAATTAATCAGCGACGACTGTGTTCTGAAACAGTGGTCGAGTGCACCCCTCAGCGTGTTAGGTAAGGTGCTTGTTGATGTGAAATACCAGAAGATGGAGTGCACCTTGCCCTTGCTGGTGATTCAAGGTCGCGGACCAGTTTGCTTGGACGTGACTGGTTTGGCGCCTTGGGCATAGAGGTTACAGGTGTGTACCAGGTCCGCCAGCAGTCCACAGCGGCTATATTGGCAAAGTATGCTGAAGTTTTTGCTGAGGAGCTTGGGGCTTGTCGGGGTCCTCCTGTCTCAATTGAAGTGGATCCTAACACAGCACCCAAGTTTTTCAAAGCTCGTCCGGTGCCTTTTGCATTGCGGTCAAAGGTAGACGAGGCTTTAGATCGCTTAGTCGAGCAAGGTGTGTTCATGCCAGTGAAACACTCAAGGTGGGCCACTCCGATAGTACCAGTCACAAAAAAGGATGGTAGCCTTAGGCTGTGTGGCGACTATCGTTGCACCGTCAACACAGCGGTTAAGCCAGATGTCTACCCACTACCCACTGTGAGTGAGCTCTTTACAGCTCTAGCCGGTGGTACGGTTTTCACGAAACTGGATCTGAAACAAGCGTACCAACAGCTCCTGTTGGACAATGACGCAGCGGAATTACTGACCATCAACACACATCGTGGTCTGCTCCGTGCCTTGCGCTTACAGTTTGGAGTGTGTACAGCTGTTTCCATTTTTCAACGATTTATGGACACGCTACTAGCAGGTATTCCAGGAGTGAAGCCCTACCTTGATGACACACTCATTGCAGGCCGGACACAAGATGAGCATGATGCACGCCTTGATGAGGTGCTACGCCGTTTTGCCGAGAGTGGGTTGCGACTCCAAAAAGAAAAATGCAGCTTTGCAGTCCCTGAAGTGGAATACCTTGGATTTCGGGTGACAAAAGATGGAATAAGTCCAACGGGTGAGAAGGTGGCGGCTATTCGGAACGCTCCCACGCCAAGCAACAAGACCGAGCTCCAGGCCTTCCTGGGTTTGCTGAATTTTTACAACTGTTTCCTCCTCAATAAAGCCACTGTCCTTGAGCCGCTGCACCGCTTACTGGACAAGTCGGCAGCATGGAGATGGACCGAAGAGCATACAACAGCCTATGTGCAAGCTAAGCTGCTGCTGCAGGCTGATGGCATCCTTGCACATTATGATGAAAAGAAGCCACTGGTGCTGGTGTGCGATGCCTCGCCCTATGGGCTTGGGGCACTGATGAGTCATGTTGAGCCAGATGGCCGGGAAGCACCTGTATGTTTCGCCTCACGCACCCTGACCTCGACAGAACGAAATTATGCCCAAATCGACAAGGAGGCACTAGCTGTCGTCTTTGCTGTCAAAAAATTCCACCAATACTTGTCTGGCCGGCCATTTGTGGTCCACACAGATCATAAGCCCTTGCTCGGATTGCTGCATCACTCCAAGCCGATGCCCCAGGTCCTCTCCCCTCGCATGCTGCGGTGGAGTCTGATTCTGGGCGCCTACCAGTATGAGCTGTGTTACCGGCCTGGCAGGCAGGTGGCCAATGCAGACGCCCTCAGCCGCTTGCCGTTGCCTTCGGCCACTACGGAAATTCCACAGCCGCTTGAGGTCTTACTGCTAGAGGCCGTTCCAGACGCTCCGGTGCATGCTGAGAAGATAGCAGCCCTCACGGTGAAAGACCCTGTCCTCTCCCGTGTGTTGAGATGGATCTTGCAGGGCTGGCCAGATGGAAACAGTGACAAGCGTTTCAGTCCTTTTTTCTCGCGCCGCCATGAAATGTCTGCTCACAAGAACTGTGTGCTCTGGGGCAATCGGGTGGTGGTTCCAGTACTGGCAAGGGAGGAGGTGCTGGCACTACTCCATGACGCACATCCCGGCATTGTGCGCATGAAAGGTCTTGCGCGCAGCTACGTGTGGTGGCCGGGCATAGATGCTCAGGTGGAGGAGGTGGTGAAGAGATGTTCTATATGCCAGATGTCACGACATAACCCTCCGAGAGCACCTGTGCATCCCTGGGAGTGGAGCTCAAGGAAGTGGTCCCGACTTCATGTCGACTTCGCTGGCCCATTCCAGGGAAGGTCTTCCTTATTGTGGTGGACTCACATTCAAAGTGGTTGGAGGTGGCGTTGATGAATTCCATGTCATCCGCTGCAGTGATCACCACACTGCGCCAGCTGCTGGCAACCCACGGTTTGCCTGATGTAATTGTGTCGGACAACGGCACAGCTTTTACCTCGGCGGAATTCAAAGGATTCATGGAAAGAAACGGCATCAGGCATGTAACGGTGGCGCCCTACCACCCGTCATCCAATGGGCAAGCGGAACGTATGGTGCAAACAATGAAGGAGGCACTAGGAAGAATCCTGAAGGGAGATTGGCAGACACGGCTGGCTCGATTTCTCCTGGCCCAACACACAACACCACACTCAGCCACTGGAAAGAGCCCAGCTGAAAGGTTGATGGGTCGCCGCCTCACCACGGCCCTTGATCGCCTTCACCCAGATTTTGGGGCGGAAATGCAAGAAAAACAAGAAAAGGCCGCAAGTAAAAGTCAAGGTACGCTGCGGCAGTTCAAGGAAAGAGAGGCTGTACATATGCGACACTATGGAGGAGGCCCAAAATGGGTACCGGGAGCAGTCGTGGAGGCTACAGGACCACTGTCGTACAGAGTACAAACAGCAGATGGCCAAGTGCACAGACGCCATGTGGACCAGCTCAGGGGACGGATGTCCCCAGCTCCTGATGCAGCACCTGTTTCTGCCAGTGGTGTACTGGAATGGCCCTTGGAATACTACCCCACAAGCTTGCCAGTGTCAGACCTCACACAGGTTGAGGCTACTCAAGAAAAGACTCAGCCCCTGCCGCAGGTGCCTCCCAGTTCTCCAGCTGTGGCTGATTTCCCAGTTCTCCCTGCTCAACCCCAACGGCCAACCCGCCAGCGAGTTCTTCCTCGGCGCTTTCAGGACTAAAGTGGGGGGAAGGGGTGTGATGTATTGGGGTTACGTTTGTCAGTGCACGTTCCCTGCACATTTGAGCCTATTAGGCACGCGCCTGGAACATGCGCACTTTAACTATGATGGCGCCGTCCAGGAAGAAAGCATGTCCCTAATGATTACTGCGTTGTGAGTCCGTCTGTTGTGTTTTGCAAGTTAACTTTAGTAAACGCTATGCAACTATATTCTTGTCGTCCATGCCTTGAGAGTTTTACAACGTTTAGCCGATCTAACATTTTCTCTTATTCGTACCACTGATAATGAATCATAATTCATTATGATGAGTTCTGGCTCTTTAAAGGTGAAGAATATGCCATAATTAAGGTGTTGCCATAGTGATGGCACTAGCATGGGTTTGATTTACAGGGGTTTCATTGTGGGAGTTTGAATAATATTGCTTTTGTGAAGTTCAATGTGCTACATGATCCTGCTTAGCCTCACCCCACTTTGTGTCTATATGAGGAGTGTGATCCTGCTCCTGTTAGCCTCACCCCACTTTGTGTCTATATGAGGAGTGTGATCCTGCTCCTGTTAGCCTCACCCCACTTTGTGTCTATATGAGGAGTGTGATCCTGCTTAGCCTCGCCCCACTTTGTGTCTATATGAGGAGTGTGATCCTGCTCCTGTTAGCCTCGCCCCACTTTGTGTCTATATGAGGAGTGTGGTCCTGCTTAGCCTCACCCCACTTTGTGTCTATATGAGGAGTGTGACCCTGCTCCTGTGAGCCTCACCCCACTTTGTGTCTATATGAGGAGTGTGGTCCTGCTCCAGTTAGCCTCACCCCACTTTGTGTCTATATGAGGAGTGTGATCCTGCTCCTGCTTAGCCTCACCCCACTTTGTGTCTATATGAGGAGTGTGATCCTGCTCCTGCTTAGCCTCACCCCACTTTGTGTCTATATGAGGAGTGTGATCCTGCTCCTGTTAGCCTCACCCCACTTTGTGTCTATATGAGGAGTGTGATCCTGCTTTTGAAATTCATCTCTCCTTTACAGCAGAGCGGGTGTGTGCTGTTATCCGAGAGGCTTGACGCTTCAGTGCTCGACTAATCAAGTCCTAAATCACGTTTATGAAACAGAGTTAGCCAGAGTTAAATTCCCAACATAATTTGACACAGCGTCATATTATCCTGTATTTTTAAGTGACATACATGAAACGGGGCCCAGCTGTAATTAAAGTGGGAGGAAAAACATGCAGATGATTTAATTAAATATTAGTCTTAAATTAATTAAACAAAAATAGACTCTAGTTTGATTTAACACTGATTATTTTGCTACATAAGAGATTTTTAAACTGATCGAATTTATAAACAAGTTTTAAAATACTTCTTATTTTTAAAGTGTATTAAATTTGAGGTGGTATAATAGAATTATAGTTTTGGGGGAGTTTTTTAAAGGTACTTACTCATTCAAATAAATGAAATATACAGAAAACAGAATAAATTTCTTTTGAAAGATGAAACTTTGTTTTTCTTTCTTGGTCACAGTGTTAATCTCATGAATTCACAGTGATCAGCAGAAACTCAGGTGCTGGTCCAGGTGAGAGAAATGATGAAAGAGGGAATCCTGGCCAGGTGTCTCCACAGCACTGCAGTGTTGGGAAATGAAACAGTCTGAAATGCTGCCTCTGTTATTTGTGTAAAACTGCTGCTCTGAAGCTTTTTCCAGCTAACAGTGCTTGACAGCTTTGTTGGCATTGTTATGCATTTAAGAAATACTGAAAAAGTATATATTATATAAACATATAAATGAGAAATATCAACGTTGATTATAAATGTAAATGTTAAGCATAAATGCTAATTTTCCACACATTTTAAATCATTGATCACATAAACCTGTATGGGAAAATGAACTGTGGAGCGCTGGAGCTGGAACTTGCGGGGAAACTGATGATGTGATGGCATTTCTCTGTATGAGGTAAAGGAGACTGACAAACTGTTCCCTGCTGAATTACTGGGGCTGCTGACAATAATGTGCGACAACAGCGACCTCTTGTGCTCATGACGAGAAGTACATGTCAAAAAAGTTCGTTTTTTTAATTACCTTCAGGGAAGAATGTTTCATCACACTGGCTTAGAGGTTTAAAGAACTATTTCACTGTTAGTTAAAAAAAAAAAAATTATACAGTTTTAGTGTATGTTTCTGATTCGCCCAGACAGTTTTAATGTGTGATAAAGGATATTTTAGTTTATGACAATCAACTTAACTACCACGCAGTTTGTCCAGCAATGTTATGTCTCCTGGGGTTTGAAGTGTGTACATTTCCCAATTATCCCACAAAATATCATTTTTAATGTTAAGATTAATAGATCTTTCTTTCAATTTGAACTATTCCCTATGCATCACGCACCCTGAAATCTCTCAAAAAAAGAAGCATGATATAAAAATTATATTTACGCTTATGATTCATGTGTTCATACAGACGGGTGACAAATGAGAAACATAACGAATGCAGATGCTTACATACAGACTTACTACATGATACAATTAAGCAATTAACATCCTATCATGCTCTGTGGCATGTATGAAAATGCTGAGCAGGCCCAGTTCACCTCGATTTTGGATCAAGAGGAAAAGATCGAAATTACTTTGAAAGAAGGTTCATTATTGGGGCATAGATGGCAGGAGCTTTAGTCACTGTTTTTGATATAAAATAAAAGATTTTGTGTGCGTTCTTAAAGACGCTCTCAAAGTAGTTTCTCAGAGTGAACAAAATCTGTGAAATACTGTGTGTGTGAGTGTGTGTGAGTATTTGTGTGTGGGTGTGTGTGTGTGAGTATGGGTGTGTGGGTGTGAGTGTGTGAGTGTGTGAGTGTGTGTGTGTGTGTGTGAGTGTGTGCATGTGTGAGTGTGTGTGTGTGTGAGAGAGAGTGTGTGTGTGTGTGTGGGTTGTATGTGAGTATTTGTGTGTGGGTGTGTGTGTGTGTGAGTATGGGTGTGTGGGTGTGAGTATTTATGTGTGTGAGTATGTGTGTGTGTGTGTGCGTGCGTGAGTATTTGTGTGTGTGTGTGTGGGTGTGTGAGTGTGTGTGTGTGCGCATGAGAGTGATTGTGTAAGTGCTCTTGTGTATGGTGGGGGTTAAGTGTAAATCTCCACTCCCTTTAGAAACTGGCTAAACTCATCAGTATGTAATTAAGCAAACTATTTTTGTATAGCTCAAAAATATGTACATGTATTCTTTGTTTCTGCACAGTCATTCAGTGATATTCATCACCAAGCAGGTTAATAAACAAACAATCATCACCCTGTCATATGTGTGTTTGTGTGTGTGATCTTTATGAGTAAATCTACACTCTCTGCTCAGCCTGCTCTGCTCAGCCTGGCCTCAGTCCAACACCACACCTCCCGCAGCTGTGGGCTGAACCAGGAAGTCATTCCCACTCTCTCTGTCACGCAGTTTCAGAGAAACAAAACTTAACTCTGTCTCTGTCAGTGAGAGGAGAAAAATGGCTGAAGGTAGTGTTTCACTGGATCAGGACCAGTTCAGCTGTGCGATCTGTCTGGATCTACTGAAGGATCCGGTGACTATTCCCTGTGGACACAGTTTCTGTATGGGCTGTATTAAGGGTCGCTGGGATCAGGATGATCATACTGGTGTCTACAGCTGTCCCCAGTGCAGAGAGACCTTCACCCCAAGGCCTGTTTTAAGAAAAAACACCATGCTGGCTGAAGTGGTGGAGAAACTGAAGAAGACAGGACTCCAAGCTGCTCCTCCTGCTCACTGTTACGCTGGACCTGGAGACGTGGAGTGTGATTTTTGCACTGGGAGAAAGTGCAAAGCTGTCAATTCCTGTCTTGCTTGTCTGGCCTCTTACTGTGAAACTCATCTCCAGCCTCACTTTGAATTTCCTGCGTTAAAGAAGCACAAACTGGTCAAAGCCACTGGAAACCTGCAGGAGAAGATCTGCTCTCATCATGACAAACTGCTGGAGGTTTACTGTCGTATTGATCAGCAGTGCATCTGTCTGCTTTGTGTGATGGATGAACACAAAGGCCATGATACAGTCTCAGCTGCAGTAGAAAGGACTGAGAAACAGGTAAGGACTGAACCTTTTTGAGATGTTTAATATTATAAAGACTCATTTCACTTCATCACATATCATACTATTTTAATAGCTGCTCTGAGAATGGGTTGTCAAAGCTTTTGTTTACCACAGGTGTGTTTCAGTAAAATTGTACAGAGACTTGATCTCAGGTTTCAGATCCACAGTGATAAAATAGGTAGAGTAAGAATTAGAGTGAAAGTGAACACTAGTCTTCTAAGATATCTTTCATGACCTCATTCTGGAGGAGTTTGTGATAACAGCCATGTAGATATACATATAATATATAAGTAGTATGTGGTAATTAGTAGTATAATGCGAAAGGAACGGGATCTTGTACCCTAAAGGCCACAGTTTCGATTCCAGGGTAGGACACTGCCATTGTACCATTCAGCAAGATACTCAACATTAACATGTGTATAGTGTGTGTGTATATATATCCATCTATGTAAATGGATGCAATGTAAAAGTTTTGCGAGTCACTCTGGATAAGAGCATCAGCTAAATACCTATAATGTAACAAATCTGCAATTTACAAAAAATAAAACAACAACAGGACAGTAAGAACAAGATGGAAATAAAAATTAAGATAATTCCAAATATTACAATGACAGATAAAATTGAGTTGTCATCATACAGTGAATATACAATAAATATTGTTTTAATGGGGAAAGCAAATTTTTCCACAGAAGCAGCTGGGGGCGACACAGAGTAAATTCCAGCAAAGAATCCAGGAGAGAGAGAAGGAGCTGCAGGATCTGCGACAGGCTGTGCAGTCACTTAAGGTGGGTACTGACCAGAGGAGAAGACAACATCTTGTTGCTGGAAGAGCCATTTCAGGGCTCAGTCAGGGCTCTCCTCCAGTCAGCCAGTGAGGAGCCCAGTGTTAGGCCACTTTCCAGCCCTGTGGGGCTTGATCCCACTGAGTCACACTGTGGGGAACAGGCTGTCTGGGGTCCCAGTAAGAGCTGAGTGAAAGGCCTAGTTAAAATGTACAGCCCTCCTCTCTCTCTGTCTCCTAACAGCGCTCTGCAAAAGCAGCAGTGGAGGACAGTGAGAGGATCTTTACTGACCTGATCCGCTCCATTGAGAGAAGGCGCTCTGAGGTGAAAGATCTTATCAGAGATCAGGAGAAGGCTGAAGTGAGTAGGGCTGAAGGACTCCTGGAGCGACTGGAGCAGGAGATTGCTGAGCTGAGGAGGAGAGATGCTGAGCTGGAGCAGCTTTCACACACAGAGGATCACATCCAGTTCCTTCAGGTAACATCACTGGCTCTCTGACAGTCTGCACTGTGTACATTGTACATACATGGTGAGGAGTGTTTTTCATTTACAAAGATCTGTTACTGACATCTGCTCAAGAATCTGTATTGAGACTATTATTTGTCCTTCTGTCTGTGTGTATGTCTGTCCTACTGTCTGTCTGACTGTCTGTGTGTCTGTCTGTTTGCAGAGCTGTCAGTCTCTCTGTGCCCCTCCTGGACCTGGAGACTTTCCCAGCATCACTGTCAGTCCACTCGTCTCTTTTGAGGCTCTGAGGAAATCTGTCTCTGAACTGAAAGAGAAACTGGAGGACGTCTGCCAGGCGGAATTATCAAAGATTTCTATAACAGGTTATTACGGCTGAAATACTTTTATGTTTTATCACAAGGTTTAAAGTTTTTATTTCAGCATGGAAGTTACATTTTGCACCACTATTTTGTTCTCTGTTTTCCAGTTTTTGACCTTACTAGCTCCAGTTAATTTATAGCCCTGATCAGATATCCATCATCTTATCTTGAGCCATTATGTTCTCATTTCTAACTAAACTTATATGGTATAGTCATGTTTTCAGCAGGTCAGTTGTAGGTGATACCGTGTAAACACCACGGCCCACCGCTTCACACCGCCACTGCTTCCCCTCTGAGGCACTTCCCCCTCCGCTGGTTTCCTGGGGTAAACCCTGGTCAGAGTGGGTTAGTGTTAGCGAGGGGCATTCATAAATTAAGCTTTTGGGAACTAAGCTTTCTTCTGATCTCTCTCTTTATAGTGGGAGAAGTCCATAATGAGCCCAGGACCAGAGAGGACTTCTTACAATGTGAGTCTGGAATTAAACCTTAATTAAAACAATGAAGCAAGAGGAGATTTTGAGGTTATATGAAGAAATAGATGATTTATATAATGTTCTATATTCATAACGGACTTGCTTTAGGGATCTCATACCTCCTCTTCACAGTCAGATCCCTGTAAATTAAGCTGAAGGCATCCTGGAATTGAACATATGAATCAAATATAATAATATACCGTTTGTCCTAGAATAGGGCTGTGTGAAGAAAGTTACAAGAACAACATGGATTAATATAAAAACATTTATGATCATAGCAATAGGTGAAAATTCATTACAATAAGAATTGAAGAAATTAAAAAATTAAGTGAAAAGTAACTGAAAAATGCGATCAAGGACAAAAAGACATTGATCGAGAAAACATAAAAATATGTAAAATATGTGAAATGTGTAAAATATGTAAGAGGAGCTCTCTTCTCCCCCATCAGATTCCTGTCAGCTCACTCTGGACCCCAACACAGCAAATCAACGCCTCCGTCTGTCTGAGGGGAACAGAAAGGTGACCTGGGTGGGACAGATCCAGCCATATCCTGCTCATCCAGAGAGATTTGAGCACTGGCCCCAAGTGCTGTGCAGAGAGGGTCTGTCTGGACGCTGTTACTGGGAGGCTGAGTGGAGTGGGGGTGGGGTTTATATAGCAGTGTCATATAAAGAGATCAGCAGGAAAGGGGGGGGTTATGACTCTGCTCTGGGATGGAATAACAAGTCCTGGGGTTTGTGCGGCTCTTCCGGCGGTTATTTTTTCAGGCACAATGCTGTGCACACTAAAATCCCTGTTCCCCGCTCCTCCAGAATAGGAGTGTACCTGGATCACAGGGCAGGAACTCTGTCCTTCTACAGCGTCTCTGACACAATGACCCTCCTGCACAGAGTCCAGACCACATTCACTCAGCCCCTCTATCCTGCGTTTGGGGTTTGGAGTGTTGGATCCTCTGTGAAACTGTGTGATCTGGGATGAGGCAGCGAGCGATGGGGAGACCTGGGCCCTGGTTCTGAGGCTAGGCTAGCTCAGTTAGCATTGCGGCCGTACAGAGCGCTCGTTTGCTCGCCTGTCTCTGCTCCTCTGCTCCTCGCGTCTGCAGCCACACTCAGCAGAACCCTGCTCCTTTGCTTGACGTTTCAGTGCTCGACTAATCAAGTCCTAATTCATGTTAGCCAGAGTTAAATTCCCAACATTATTTGACACAGCGTCATATTACCCTGTATTTTTAAGTGACATACATGAAACGGGGCCCAGCTGTAATTAAAGTGGGAGGAAAAACATTCAGATGATTTAATTAATTAGTCTTAAATTAATTAAACAAATATAGACTCTAGTTTGATTTAACACTGATTATTTTGCTGCATAAGAGATTTTTAAACCG
Source organism: Anguilla rostrata (assembly GCF_018555375.3). Lineage (NCBI taxonomy): Eukaryota > Metazoa > Chordata > Actinopteri > Anguilliformes > Anguillidae > Anguilla > Anguilla rostrata. Next base: position 66,840,430 of record NC_057936.1, read on the forward strand.
ATTAAATTTATAAACAAGTTTTATAAAACTTCTTATTTTTAAAGTGTATTAATTTACTATTAAATTTGAGGTGGTATAACAGAATTATAGTTTTGGGGGAGTTTTTTAAAGGCACTTACTCATTCAAATAAATGAAATATACAGAAAACAGAATACATTTCTTTTAAAAGATGAAACTTTGTTTTTCTTTCTTGGTCACAGTGTTAACCTCATGAATTCTCAGTGATCAGCAGAAACTCTGGTGCTGGTCCAGGTGAGAGAAATGATGAAAGAGGGAATCCTGGCCAGGTGCCTCCACAGGACTGCAGTGCTGGGAAATGAAACAGTCTGAAATGCTACTTCTGTTATTATGCTATTACTGCTGCTCTGAATCTGCTGCCCTGAAGCCTTTTCCAGCTAACAGTGCTCGACAGCTTTGTTGGCGTTGTTATGCTTTTAATAAATACTGAAAAAGTATATATTATATATAAATATAAATGAGAAATATCAATGTTGATTATAAATGTAAATGTTAAACATAAATGCTAATTTTCCACACATTTTAAATCATTGTTCACATAAACCTGTATGGGCAAATTAACTGTGGAGCGCTGGAGCTGGATCTTGCGGGGAAACTGATGATGTGATGGCATTTCCTCTGTATGAGGTAAAGGAGACTGACAAACTGTTCCCTGCTGAATTACTGGGGCTGCTGACCATAATGTGGACAACAGCGACCTCTTGTGCTCATGACGAGAAGTACATGTCAAAAAAGTTCGTTTTTTTAATTACCTTCAGGGAAGAATGTTTCATCACACTGACTTAGAGGTTTAAAGGACTATTTCACTTTCTGTTTTTAAAAATATATATTGTACAGTTTTAGTGTATGTTTCTGATTCGCCCAGACAGTTTTAATGTGTGATAAAGGATATTTTAGTTTCTGACAATCAACTTAACTACCAAGCAGTTTGTCCAGCAATGTTGTGTCTCCTGGGGGTTGAATGTGTATACATTTCCCAATTATCCCACAAAATATCATTTTTAATAATAAGATTAATGAATCTTTCTTTCAATTTGAACTATTTCCTATGCATCACGCACCCTGAAATCTCTGCACTCAAAAAAAGAAGCATGATATAAAAATGATATTTACGCTTATGATTCATGTGTTCATACAGACGGGTGACAAATGAATGGAAAAACCAGAATAAATGAGAAACATAACGAATGCAGATGCTTACATACAGACTTACTACATGATACAATTAAGCAATTAACATCCTATCATGCTCTGTGGCATGTATAAAAATGCTGAGCAGGCCCAGTTCACCTCGATTTTGGATCAAGAGGAAAAGATCGAAATGACTTTGAAAAAGGGTTCATTATTGGGGCTTAGATGGCAGGAGCTTTATTCACTGTTTTTGATATAAAATAAAAGATTTTGTGTGCGTTCTTAAAGACGGTCTCAAAGTAGTTTCTCAGAGTGAACAAAATCTGTGAAATACTGTGTGATGTGTGTGGGTGTGTGAGTGTGTGTGTGCGTGTGTGAGTATTTGTGTGTGGGTGTGTGTGTGTGCGTGTGTGTGTGTGTGCATGAGAGTGATTGTGTAAGTGCTCTTGTGTGTGGTGGGGGTTCAGTGTAAATCTCCACTCCCTTTAGAAACTGCCTAAACACATCAGTATGTAATTAAGCAAATTAATTTTGTATAGCTCAAAAATATGTGCATGTATTACTTTTTTCCGCCCAATCATTCAGTGATATTCAGGACCAAGCAGGTTAATAAACAAACAATCACCACCCTATCATATGCGTGCTTGTGTCTGTGATCTTCATGAGTAAATCTTCACTGCCTGCTCAGCCTGGCCTCAGTCCAGCACCACACCTCCTGCAGCTGTGGGCTGAACCAGGACATCACTCCGTCTCTCTCTGCCACACAGTTTCAGAGAAACGAAACTTACCTCTGTCTCTGTCAGTGTGAGCTGCACAATGGCTGAATGTGGACCTGGAGATGTGGCGTGTGATTCCTGCACTGGGAGAAAGCGCAAAGCTGTCAGGTCCTGTCTGGTGTGTCTGGCCTCTTACTGTGAAACGCACCTCAAACTTCATGATGAACTCAACCCAGGAAAGAGACACCAGATGACTGATGCTTCTGGAAACCTGCAGGAGAAGATCTGCTCTCATCATGACAAACTGCTGGAGATTTACTGTCGTACCGATCAGCAGTGCATCTGCTATCCATGTACGATGGATGAACACAGAGGCCATGATACAGTTTCAGCTGCAGCAGAAAGGACTGAGAAACAGGTAAAGACTAAAACTCTTACACATAACACTCAACACTTTTTCACAGTGAGGACAGATCTTGCCACAATCTCACATAAAGTAGAATTTCATTAATATACTTATTTAATAGGTTTTATTTTGAAATGTGCCTTATTGAATTTTGTTTGTTTATTTACAAGATTTTATTATGAAATGTTTTAGACATATGAGAGAGAATTAAGCAACATCATGATTTCTAGGTTTTGTATCCAGTGTTAAAGCAGTAAGAGCAGGAAATGAACCCAAATCTCTCTGTGACAGCTCTGTTCACACCACTCACCCCCCTATTCACTGCCTGAATGGGAATAGACACGGCTGGAGCAGCTAGTTCACTCACACAGTTTAGAAGCTTTACCAATACGGCCAGTACACTTCTACACAATGACATACTATACTGTACATCAAACATGTTGCAGTACCTTATCATATTTGGAAGGTGAAAATGTAGTTGAAAGGTTGAATATGGTAATACGATATGAAAAAATACTCTGTCCACAGAAGCAGCTGGGGGCGACACAGAGAGAATTCCAACAGAGAATCCAGGAGAGAGAGAAGAAGCTGCAGGATTTGAGACAGGCTGTGCAGTCACTCAAGGTGGGTACTGACCAGAGGAGAAGACAACAGCTGGCTGCTGGAAGAGCCATTTCAGGGCTCAGTCAGGGCTCTCCTCCAGTCAGCCAGTGAGGAGCCCAGTGTTGGGCCACTTTCCAGCCCTGTGGGGCTCAATCCCACTGAGCCACACTGTGGGGAACAGGCTGTCTGGGGTCCCAGTAAGAGCTGAGTGAAAGGCCTAGTTAAAATGTACAGCCCTCCTCTCTCTGTGTCTCCTAACAGCGCTCGGCAAAGGCAGCAGTGGAGGACAGTGAGAGGATCTTTACTGAGCTGATCCGCTCCATTGAGAGAAGGCGCTCTGAGGTGAAAGAGCTGATCAGAGATCAGGAGAAGGCTGAAGTGAGTCGGGCTGAAGGACTCCTGGAGCGACTGGAGCAGGAGATTGCTGAGCTGAGGAGGAGAGACACTGAGCTGGAGCAGTTTTCATACACAGAAGATCACATCCAGTTCCTCCAGGTAACATCACTTACATTTTACATACAAGGTGAGGCATTTTCCTCATTTACAAAGTTCTGCCCCTGGCATCTGCAGAGGAATCAGTATTGAGACGGGTTTTCTTCTGTCTGTCTGTCTGTTTGCAGAGCTGTCAGTCTCTCTGTGCCCCTCCTGGACCTGGAGACTTTCCCAGCATCACTGTCAGTCCACACGTCTCTTTTGAGGCTGTGAGGAAATCTGTCTCTGAACTGAAAGAGCGACTGGAGGACGTCTGCAAGGAGGAATTAGTCAAAATCCCTCAAACAGGTTGGAACTACTGAAATACTTTTTCCTCACTTCTTTCTTTTAAAATAATGAATGCTGACCTTAAGTGAATATAATCAAATGGACCATAAAAATGATGTAGAAAATTTGTGTAGCAGTGAGGCCTCTGTTCTCACAAACACACAATAAAAATACACAGACAATCACACACATACTCTCTCTCACACACACACACACACACACACAGAAGCACACACACACACACTAACACACACACATACTGTGTCACACACACACACACACACAGAAGCACATATTCAATTCAGTTCAAATGAAGCTTTATTGGCATGAGAAATAATCAAATGTTGCCAAAGCATAGTAAACAATTAAAAAGTTAATAAAATAATAAATAATAATGATCAAATATATATTGAATATTGCTAAAATAAAAACGAAATCGTACATATTCAAGTATATACACATATAGATCTAAGTATACATATGCAAACATTATATACGCATACATAAACATGCATACATACACATATACCTGTACATACATATACACATACAAACAAATCATACATATATATGCATACACACTCATATATGCATACATACAAACATATACATTATATACATATATATGTATGCACACATATGTACAGACATATACATACATACACACATACATGCATACATACTACAACACACGTACAATGCACATATAATTAACAGTATAATATATGTAGGCATTCATATGTGTAGTTATACATACAAATGCTCAAATACATTCCGCACTAACATGAATACACATACTCAAACATATACCATATATATAAGCACAAATTAATACATTTTCATTATTTGGCTTTACCCACTGTCTCTTAGTATATGACAGGATGACACACATTTAATTGCTAGGGAACATATATAGGACACATATACTGTCTCACTGTCTCTCTCACACACACACACACACACAAATACATAATGAGACACACACACACACACACACACACACACACACACACACACACACACACACATACACACAAATACATAATGAGACACACACACACACGCACACACACAAATACATAATGAGACACACACACACACGCACAGACACACACATACATAATGAGACACACACACACACACCACACACACACATACATAATGAGACACACACATACATAATAAGACACACACACAAACACACATGCACAGGCACACACATACATAATAAGACACACACACACACACACACGCACAGACACACACATACATAATGAGACACACACACACACGCACAGACACACACATACATAATGAGACACACACACACACGCACAGACACACACATACATAATGAGACACACACACACGCACACACACGACAGCACACACATACATAATGAGTCACACACACGCACAGACACACACATACATAATGAGACACACACACACGCACACACACACACACATACATAATGAGACACACACATACATAATGAGACACACACACACACATACACACACACACACAGACACACATATACATAATGAGTCACACACACACGCACAGACACACACACATACATAATGAGACACACACACACATGCACAGACACACACATACATAATGAGACACACACACACACACACACACGCACAGACACACACATACATAATGAGTCACACACACGCACAGACACACACATACATAATGAGACACACACACACGCACACACACACACATGCACAGGCACACACATACATAATGAAACACACACACACGCACACACACACACACATGCAAAGGCACACACATACATAATAAGACACACACACACACACACACATGCACAGACACACACAAACATAATGAGACACACACGCACGCACAGACACACACATACATAATGAGACACACACACGCACAGACACACACATACATAATGAGACACACACACACACACACGCACTGACACATGGTGTGGGGAAAGGTTTTTGATTATCTGAGGAGATCTCTGTAGACATTTTTGTAACTCAGTGTAGAGTATGAGTATAGTCAGAGTACAGCCCAAGGTAACAGTGACTCAGTGTAGAGTATGAGTATAGTCAGAGTACAGCCCAAGGTAACAGTGACTCAGTGTAGAGTATGAGTATAGTCAGAGTACAGCCCAAGGTAACAGTAACTCAGTGTAGAGTATGAGTATAGTCATAGTACAGCCCTAGGTAACAGTGACTCAGTGTAGAGTATGAGTATAGTCAGAGTACAGCCCAAGGTAACAGTAACTCAGTGTAGAGTATGAGTATAGCCAGAGTACAGCCCAAGGTAACAGTGACTCAGTGTAGAGTATGAGTATAGTCAGAGTACAATGCAAGATAATAATAACTAAGGTTGTTTTTGAGATCAGTGAGTTTATGTTGTATATTTAACTGTTTATTTGCTAGATAATGACAGGTTTTGTATGACTGCGATCTTACTGGAGGTTGTGTTTGCTTTAAAGACCCTGTTTAAAAAAAGAGTTAGAGTGGTAATTCTTAATGTTTGATTATATGTTATAAATTGGACTATTTTATATTTACACAATTCTTGAATTAGCAGTCATTTAAATGCATTTCATTTAATAAAATGTCATTCCACTTCTCCAGGTAATGTGATATTTCAGGAGCTCATCTTTCTTGTGAACTCTCTCTACAGTGGAAGATGTCCGTATCCTGGAGGCCTGGCCCACTGAATGCAGAACCAGGCAGGACTTCCTGCACTGTGAGTCTGTGATTAAACCTAAATTAACAGATGAAGCAACGCGAGAATATGGGGTAATATTATTAGAAGTATTTTCTATATTCAGGACAGACTTGCTTTTGGGGGGGGGGGCAGGCACCTGGGACTTGCAGTATCTGCAGAGAAACTGGGAGGGTGTGCCAGGATGCCAGGCAGGAAATGGCTTCTTCCACAGGTTTCCATTAGAGAACAGGGGGCTATTTGTTTGAACTATCCCTGTTTTAATAAATATTCATGTTCGGCACCCTTATTAGTTTATTATTATGATCACTGAACTCTCCTTCTCCTTCTTCTCCTCTATCAGATTCCTGTCGGCTCACACTGGACCCCAACACTGCACACAGAGACCTCCGTCTGTCTGAGGGGAACAGAGAGGTGACCCGTGTGGAAGAGATCCAGTCATATCCTGATCATCCAGAGAGATTTGACTTCATGGGCCAAGTGCTGTGCAGAGAGGCTTTGTTTAGACGCTGTTACTGGGAGGCTGAGTGGAGTGGAAAGAGATGGGTAGATATAGCAGTGTCATATAAAGAGATCAGCAGGAAAGGAGGCAGTGATGACTGCGCTTTGGGATATTATAACCAGTCCTGGAGTTTGCGCTGCTCTCACTCCAGTTACTCTTTCTGGCACAATAATGAGAGCACTGAAATCCCTGTCCCCTCTTCCTCCAGAATAGGAGTGTACCTGGATCACAGGGCAGGAACTCTGTCCTTCTACAGCGTCTCTGACACAATGACCCTCCTGCACAGAGTCCAGACCACATTCACTCAACCCCTCTATCCTGGGTTTTGGGTTGGTACTGGAACCTCTGTAAAACTGTGTGATCTGAAATGAGGCAGAGAGTGAAGCGAAAATCAGCTCTAAATAAAGAGAGGGAAGAACACTCAAATTCGACAGAAAATTAATAAAACAATGAAATGAACGAATGAAATGAAAACAGCTTGATCATAACACCGTGTAAAAGTTTGTCCAGACCTGGGCTTTTCCTTTCGATGGCTGCTGCCTCACTTCATTCTCCCCTGACTATAACTTCTTTCTCCCCGGCTCTGAGGCGTCCATTCTGTCACTCACAGAGCTCAGCTTAGACTTGCTGGCTTACAACTGCCATCCAGCTCACATAGCGCTCTGTGCTCAAAATTTAAAGGGCCAGCTACAAAGGGTCCAACCCCAACCAAGCCCTGCATAAAATGTCAGAATCAGGGCGTTCTGGTCAGGTTTTTTCAGACCTGGGTGAAAATTACAGGCTCTACGGTGGAGCAGTGACTTGCATTGTCGCCTCACGGCAAGAAGGTTTTGGGTTCAAATCCCAAGGGCCTTTCAGTGTGGGTTTCCTCCCATTGTTCAAGGACTCCAAATTGCCAGCAGGAATGAGCGAGTGAGTGAATGCTGTGTGTGCCCTGCGATGTATTGGCAACCTGTCCAGGGTGTATTCCTGTCTCTTGCCAACTGCATGCTGGGATAGGTTCCAGCACCCTCTGCAACCCTGACCAATAATTAGCCATTTAAGAAAACAGATAAATGGGTGGAATAAAAAAAGATAAAACTTAAGTTTTGTTCACATTTATGCAGACCCTGTCACTCTAATGCTTGCATTTCAATATTACAGTCAGCTCCATAATGTTTTGGGCAAAGACATATTTTTTTCTTGAGTTGGCTCTGTACTTTACAATTTTAGATTTGTAATCAGCGTATTCACGTGTGGTTAAACTGCAGATTCTCAGCCTTTATTTAAGGTTATTTTATGCATTTTGGTTTCACCATGCCACACATTACCATGTGTGGGATATGTCAGAGCATCATGGTAATGGCGTTTATATGGAGGTGCTGCTGTAAAATCATTAAGACACTTTTGGTTTTATGGCTGTTGTTGTTTTGCATTATACTGGGGTGTGTTGGGTTCTACATGCTGTGATTGTTTACAAGAAGAATGAAATAAACAAATGATTGTGGTAACACTCCATGTGACAGTCTATGGTTATTGCTGTCTGTCGATTGGCTGTTTACTGTCTGATATGATGTGTATTAAAAGGAATAGTTCTCTTTCCGGAGTTCATTATTATACAAGGACAGTTCTGGTGATTAACAATGTACAGACTCAGCGACCACAGCCTTGCCAATGAAATTGGTCGCCACAAAAAGACCTGGCTGGCAAAAGAGAAGAGGCCGTGTGCTCACCATAATCTGAGGTGGAGACAGAGGCCCACTTCCTGCTTTCCTGCCCCAAGTTCCTCTCAATCAGAAATCAATATTTACCCAAATTCACTGCACAGATAAATCAATTCCAACACCAATCGGAGCCAAATAAATGAGAAATTCTTCCGGGGAAAGAGGATACTGCGATGTAGGCGGGAGCTCAGTATGTCTCTGCCTGCCATACATTAAGAGAGCGTGTGGACTAAATAATGGTGCTGTACACAATATCATCTGTGTTCATTACCAATACTGGTAAATTCATAAATTGTTATATTATGAACAAAATATGTTTAAACCTGGGTGTCAGTGTGTGTCTGTGTGAGTATGTGTGTATATATGTGTCTTTGTGTGTGTGTGTGTGTGTGTGTGTGTGCGCGTGTGTATGTGTTTGGGGGGCTGTTACTTTTTTTTCTTTCTCCCCTCTTCTGGTTGTATTTTGTATGTCTCATTGCTTTTGCAATGCAAGTTTACTTTTCATGCAAATAAAGCACATTTGAATTTGAATTTGAATGAGAGAGAGAGAGAGAGAGAGAGTGAGAGAGAGAGAATAATACGATCCATGCTTAGACCCTTAACAGTGCTTCTGGTTGTATTTTGTATGTCTCATTGCTTTTGCAATGCAAGTTTACTTTTCATGCAAATAAAGCACATTTGCATGTGAATTTTAATGAGAGAGAGAGAGAGAGAGAGCAAATAATACGATCCATGCTTAGAGCCTTACAGTGCGTGTGTGTGTTTTTGTATATTTGTGTGTTTGTGTACAAGTGTGTTTGTCCCTTTAGAAACTGGAAGCTCCCAAGAGTATATAAGTAGATGAATTCAAGTAAGCATGAAGTGCAGTTAAATATATGTGCATATATTCCATATTTTTAGTCATTCAGTCATCATGATTCAAGTTACTAAACAAACAATCACCACACTGTCATACGCGTGTTTGTGTGTGTGACGTTGACGAGTAAATCTCCACTCTCTGCTCAGCCTGGCCTCAGTCCAACACCACACCTTCTGCGGCTGTGGGCTGAACCAGGACATCACTCCGTCTCTCTCTGTCACGCAGCTTCAGAGAAACAAAACTTTACTGCCAGAGAAACGAAACTAAACTCTGTCTCCGTCAGCGAAACGAAGCCAAACTCTGTCTCTGTCAATGTGAGCAGTCAAACATGATGAGAGAACAAGGGCCTTGTTGGTTGTGGTTGTACACCTTCACTGTCTCCCCAGCACTAAGGAGAGGGATCCTGACCCAATTGTCCCCAGTTACCTCAATATGACTCCAGTCACCTGGGGCACAGAGACCGTGGTAGAGGAGGCACAAAGGAAGGAGTCTGATCTGGGGGGAGTTGCTCTAATAACCGGTTGTTTGTTCCTAAATCTGCTCAATCTCAGATTCTCCAGCAGGCACCCTCCTCCCATCTTATGGGTCACCCAGGTTCTGGGCTCAGCCTGGAGTTTGAGAAGAGGCCATTCTGGTGCCTGTCCATGGAGGTGGATACTCAAGACTTTGTTGGCATTACCTGCCAACAGGTCGTCCACTCAGCCTCCAGCTGGTCTCCTCCAGCCACTGTCTAAATCTCCCATTCATGGTCCCACATCTCCATGGATTTAGTTCCCAGGTTACCGCCACCTACTGGGTTGACCGCTGTGTTTATAACTGACAGATTTTCCAAAGCTGCTCATTTCGTGCCCCTTAAACTCCCTTCTGCAGTGAAGGCAGCACTAAAGGAGTCTGGGGGTGTTTAATAACCAGTGTGTGCATGACTGTGTGCATGTGTGAGTGTTTATGTATGTGTGAGTGAGCTTGTGTGTTTGTGGATGTGATTGTATCTGAGTGTGTGAGTTCGTGCAAGTGTGTTTCCGTATGGTGGAGGAGGGGGTCAAGTATAAATATCCACTCCTTTTAGAAACTTCATGTTTCTGCCCAATCATTCAGTGATATTCATCACCATGGAGATTGCTAAACTATCACCACCCTGTCATGAGTGATTGCGTGTGTGTGAGACGAGTAAACCTGAACTCTCTGCTCAGCCTGGCCTCAGTCCAGCACCACACCCCCTGCAGCTGTGGGCAGAACCACGAAGTCACTCCCACTCTCTGTCACACAGTCTTTAGAGAAACTCAACTCAACTCTGTCTCTGCCAGCGTGAGCAGCAAAATGGCTGAAGTTGGACGTGAAGATGTGGAGTGTGATGTCTGCACTGATGGAGAACGCAATGCTGTCAAGTCCTGTCTGGTGTGTCTGGTCTCTTACTGTGAATCTCACCTCGAACTTCACAATGAACTCAACCCAGGAGATAGACACCAGCTGACCGATGCCACTAGAAACCTGCAGGAGAAGGTCTGCTCTCATCATAACAAATTGCTGGAGATTTACTGTCGTACTGATCAGCAGTGTATCTGCTATCCATGTACGATGGATGAACACAGAGGCCATGATATAGTCAGAGCTGCACAAGAAAGGACTGAGAAACAGGTAAGGACTGAACCTCTTACACGTGCGTAATAACAGTTGTGCTTTGAAAGAGTGAGGTCAGATGTTGGCACATTCCCACAGTATGTAGGTTTATGATCTGTGCTTTGTTGAATTTCATGAATACATTCATTGATAAGCATTTATTGATGAGATGCTTTAGACATATGAAAAAGTATTGAGCAACGTTGTGATTTCCAGGTCTTATATCTATGGTGATAAAGCAGTTAAACACGGCTGGAGCAGCTAATTCACTCACACAGTTTAGAAGCTTTATCTATACGGCCAGTACACTTTACACACTGACCGACTATACTTTACATCAAACATGGTGCAGTACTTTATACAATTTGGAATATGTAAATGTGGTTGGAAAGTTAAATATTGTAATATGATATTAAAAAAATAATCTGTCCACAGGATAGGCTGGGGGAGACACAGAGAGAATTCCAGCTGAAAATCCAGGAGAGAGAGAAGGAGCTGCAGGATCTGAGACAGGCTGTGCAGTCACTCAAGGTGGGTACTGACCAGAGGTGAAGGCAACAGCTGGCTGCTGGAAGAGCCATTTCAGGGCTCTGTCAGGGCTCTCCTCCAGTCAGCCAGTGAGGAGCCCAGTGTTGGGTCACTTTCCAGCCCTGTGGGGCTCAATCCCACTGAGCCACATTGTGGGGAACAGGGTGTCAGGGATCCCAGTAAGAGCTGAGTGAAAGGCCTAGTTAAAATGCACAGCCCTCCTCTCTCTGTGTCTCCTAACAGCGCTCTGCAAAAGCAGCAGTGGAGGACAGTGAGAGGATCTTTACAATGCTAATCCGCTCCATTGAGAGAAGGCGCTCTGAGGTGAAAGAGCTGATCAGAGATCAGGAGAAGGCTCAAGTGAGTCGGGCTGAAGGACTCCTGGAGCGACTGGAGCAGGAGATTGCTGAGCTGAGGAGGAGAGATGCTAAGATGGAGCAGCTTTCACACACAGAGGATCACATCCATTTCCTCCAGGTAACATCACTGGCTCTCTGACAGTCTGCACTATGTACATTGTACACACATGGTGAAGTGTGTTCCTCATTTACAATGATTTTCCCCTCAAATCTACACAGAAATCTTTTATTGAGACTGTTTTCTGTTTTCTGTATTGTCTGTGTGCCTGTATGTCTCTCTGTGTCCCTGTCTGAATGTCTGATTTTCTGTCTGTTTCTCTGCAGAGCTGTCAGTCTCTCTGTGCCCCTCCTGGACCTGGAGACTTACCCAGCATCACTGTCAGTCCACAAGTCTCTTTCGAGGCTGTGAGGAAATCTGTCTCTGAACTGAAAGCACGAACAGAGGACGTCTGGAAGGAGGAATTAGTCAAAATCTCTCCAACAGGTTAGAACTACAGAAATATTTTTTCCTCAATTTCTATTAAAATAACGAATGTTGACCTTAAGCAAATATTATCAACTGCACCATAAAAATGATGTAGAAAATTTGTGTCGCAGTGAGGTCTCAAACACACAATAGAAAATACACATACTTCCACAGACAAACAGACATACTCACACACACACACACACACACACACACACACACACACAGAAGTACATGTATAATTCAATTCAAATGGAGCTTTATTGGCATGACAAATAACCTTGTGTTGCAAAAGCATAATAAATAATAAAAAAAATAATAAAGAACAATAATCACGTGTATATTGAAAGTTTTTTTTTTAATTCTGCATGTTCATGTATGTACACATAAATCTAAACACACATAAGAAAACATTATATGCATACACATACATACACACATACATGAACACATACTACAGCACACATACAATACACATACAATAAACAGTATAAGATATGTGACATACATATGTGTACTTATACATATTCCCATGCATATACATGCATACATACAAATGATCAAATACATTGCACACTAAGATGAATACACATACTTTTATATTTACAATATTCCTTAATGAGCAGTCATTTAAATGCATTTAATTTATTAAATTAATTTCTCCAAGAAATATGATATAAAGGTCATCTTTAGGAGCTAATCTTTCTTGTAAACTTTCTCTCTGCAGTGAAAAACGTCCATATTCTAGAGCCCAGGACCAGAGAGGACTTCTTACAATGTGAGTCTGTAATTAAACATAAATTAACCAAAATAAGCAACGTGAGAATATGAGGTAATATGAAGAAAATA